>NC_051271.1:31332707-31505207 GCF_015220745.1 Sebastes umbrosus | reverse complement strand
AAGTTCAGCCATAAAAAGCCTTTGCCACGTACAGTATGTACACTTAATACCTGTGCCATCTTGATTTCAGCTCAGTGCTTCATGAACCATATGGCAGCTGTCTGGTAATCCTGTTAATACCTTTTAATCATGAAGCATCTTAATGGGTGCTGTAAAACAAGAGCAACATATGTTTTCATACTGTTGTAGTCTATAAAAGGGAATTACAGCCCGGCTGTGAAAAGGAAATTGTGCAAAAATGCTGATAACTTCTAATCATCTCAGGAGGTCAGAGATACAGTTTAAGGTCTGATAATGGGCTTCAAATGACAATGGATCTTTAAATGAGCACATGTGGGTAGATTATGTATTTTATCTCAGCTTGACCATTTGTTATCTGTCTGGCTAATTGGAGTTGGCTGGCAACAGCTTGTTCTCTCTGACAGAGAGGAAGACGAGGCACAGCGTGGCAGAACGTTTGAACGGTTGTATATCCACACAGGTTGGTTGTGTTAAGAGACACATGGTGGATCCTGTGTGTGCCGAGCAGTTGTGTTTGTCACATCTTCATCTGTAAACGCATAAAACAACTTCTACTAGTTTGCCATTTGAGTAGTTAAAGGGGAACTACGCCCATTTTAAAAATTCATACATGTTATTCCTATGGTCTAAGACCAACTCTCTCCCAAATCCAAAAACTAGAGTGCTAAAACTCAAACTTGTGATGTCATAGGGTATAAAGTGTGGAGTTGCCCCATAGAAAATGAATGGGGAGATATGTTATAGATGACACTGAGAGCACCCAGGGTAATGGTCTGAGTATTATGGGAACATTTTCTGTTTCACAACTGAGAACACAACAATATAATAAAGCTCATATGGGTATAAAAAAGAAAAACATTCACAAAATCAGTCTCCCGTTCATTGTCTATGGAGCAGCTCCAGACTTTATACCCTATGACATCACAAGTTTGAGACTTACTTCTCTGGTTTCTGGCTTTGAGAGAGAGAGTAGCTCATGTTCACAAATACTGATTGAACTTTCCTAGACCATGGAAAAAACATATTGGAATTCTGAATTTGGGTGGTGTTCCCCTTTAAAGCTGAATTTACAACTCTACTGAAGGACGTTGTACAATTCACAAACATCACACAAGTTTAACATCTTTAAATAATTTATTCATTTCTACAACAGACCATATGCAGTGATTAATCTCTTTAAAATATTAAAATGAACTGAAATACACAAATTCATATTTTTTTTACAGGCTATTGTAAAAAAAAAACAAAAAAAGAAAAGATGTGAAGGAGGCTCCACGGCCCTGTTGAGGATCTGAGCAAGAAACTGTAAAGGGGAATCACATTATTTGCAGTCTGTACCTCTTCTATTAGAATCATTGTAGAAATCATTTGTGGCAACCAAACGGTGTTTTCTAGAAAGGGGTGGTATTCTTTTAAAAGCCAAGCACCAACATGCTAATTACAAAGACGGTTGACATTGTGGAGCATGTAAAGAACTTGGCAGAGAAAATATAACCACATTTCTCAGCTTTTGCATAAGACCAAAAACAACTATATTATCTGTTGAGTTGCTGATTCTTCAAGTGGAAGAAGTCTTAAAGGGGAAGCGTGTTAAATCAGTTGAACATGACCTCCACGCCCATCTCCCGAAACCACAAAAGATTTCTGGGTAATCGCATTACCCCCCTGCAGGGGGCCCCAGTCGGTCTTTTGCTCTTCTTATTCCTGGGGAAGATACTAAAAGACGAGATGAAAAGAATATTCTCCCTCTATCCTTTAACAGTAGAAGTAGTGGTGAAAAAAAAAAAAAAAAACAGGCATTTTTCTCACCACACAAATCCAAACTGACTTTGAAGAAACTGTTGATCTGAGAAAACCGGGGCTCACATTTAGGCTCATTTAATCTACTTCAGGGTGGCCTCACAATGGAGTTTTAATGACAGCTGCTGCAGAGGATTCAGTCATTTATTGTGTGAATAATACATTATTTGAACATGATCAAAAGGAAGCCAGTCACATTGCTCTGAAGGTTGGAAAGTGGTTAGCACACAAATCACTGTGATGTTTTTTACTTGTAGGACTCATTGCATATCAAGAAAGCGCCTAACATCGACATGAGAGGAACTTCCGAGTGTTCAAGTGCTAGGTGTATTTAATATTCTGCACGAAGAAGACAGTGAAATATTTATCTTTAACTGAGACAAAACAATATTTAAAGCTCAACGGAAAACTCCGGTTGTCACGTGGCATCGCTACGCTACACTTCCTCGTCTGTTGATTTGTCAAAGCTGCTGTTGGTCGCTAAGGTCACAGGGCTCCCCTTTGGATTGCGTCGCGTTCTCTTTCACGCGACGGTCATGGCAAACCGTGCCCACGCAAATACAGTATTAAGGACTACGCAAGAAAATAGCAGTAATGCTAAGCATGCTTTCAAGCTTTCAGTGTACAGGACATACATATATTCAGTCTTTATCTAAGGCAAGTGTATGTACACAGTTAACGCCGCCCAGCACATCTCCCAGGCAACTCGAGGTCAAGTCTTCAATAAAATACTATACGCTTTTTGCTGACTCACTGAATTCTCATTTTCTGATCGTGTGTGTGTGTGTGTGTGTGTGTGTTGTGACAGAAAAGAAAATGACATCATTATCTTACTGTCTATTTTAAGATGTCGCTCATCTTTACACAGTTTTATCATGCACCATGGCTTTCATATTACTTTACAATTTTTTTTTTTCTATTTTTTTTTTTTTTAAACAAGATACTAAGGAAACTCCATTTATGACCGCAAATGACCTCCAGTCTTATTACAACAACAATAGTCACATCTTACATCCTGAGAATTAAAAAAGTACAAGAAATGGAATCATTCAGGTGCATGGGGGAGCGCACCAGACTTGAATGCCATTTAAAAAAAAAAAGAAGAAAAAAAAAAGAAAAGAGGACTAGACAGATATAAGCAATATGACAAAAATCATAAGAGGAAATGCTTCTCCCCCCTTGCTACTGGTTAAAAAAAAAAAGAAAAGACGACATCACTGCAATTTTGGTATTTTTCTTGCTCGTGTTGGTAAATGGGCCCTTACACGGTTAAAACTGTATAATTTTGAAAAATATGAGGGTTTTTTTATACTTCCTGGTATATATACCTGTCTAGTTTTTTGTCCACTCAATAGAACATCCAGAATAGGCCACTGTACAGACGCAGAAATTGCTGAAACGGGTGCAAACAAGTCGCTCTTTCTGCAGTGACAAATCACAACATCCATCACCTGCTTCTCATAGTCATTGAAAAAAAAAAAAAAAAAGAAATACTATGGCTATTAGTGATCGTTCTTACATGTAAAATATTTACTATTTAACTTGTGTGCGTCTGCGAATGACCACAACTTAAATATAAAAAAGATCTTTAAAGATACTTCTTATTGACAACATTAAGCAGGTGTTTCTGACCCCTTTGTGTCAGCCCATTGTCGGTGTCTTAACTAACCAGACCTCTTTAACAAAAACGCACTGAAAAATAGATGCATTGAAACTTTAAATATAGTAAATATTTTGCTTTTTTTTTGTCTCTATTTTATTTTACTGACATCACAATACTCAAGCTTTAAGTCCTCACAGGAAAATAAACAAATCCAATGATTGTATTTGATTTATGTTATCTTTATATGTTTTTTAATCAAGGTGCTGGGTAGGAGGAGGTGTTCAAGGTGCTGTCATTCATCTCGAGGAATGGTCTGCTAGGAGGGGGGGGGGGGGGGGGGGGGGGGGAATGTGGTTGTAGGCAGAACCACAGTTCTCCTTTAACATACGCCCTAAAACTGACACCGATTCAGATCTCTCCTTGGCTTTTTTCTTTACGCTCACTCCACTGAAATTCATCCCGGTGCCTTCAGTAGTTGTACTATCAGTGTAAAGGAGGGAAAGGGATGAGGCTACAGTAGCTTTTTTCTAATGAAACATTCTGTTCTTCCCCTCCATCGCAACTCGAGGGTGGAGATCTAATTTCTCGCCCTACCACATTTCTCGCTCTAATCCACTTTCCTCCCCGTGCTTAATTTCCCCCCCGGCCTCTCTCTGTGCCTTCACGTCACATCTCAGTCCGCTGCCCTCAGAGTGACGTGTCCTGATGGATTGACTGGAGACAGCCAAGCAGCTGGTAATAAGGGCTGCCCGGCGAGGCCACGGTCTCAAAGACGGACTGGAAAGCCCTGCGGTCCAGCTCCTCGTCAATCTGGTGCCGGTAGAAATCCATGGCCACCAGGCAGAACAGGTTGACGTCCACCACCTCGCTAGAGCCCATTCGGCTGATCACGTGTGGCAGTCTGGTTTGAGAGAGGGTGGGTTAAGGGCAACAGACAACAATGTTTGGTGAGCTGTACATACACTATGCTGCTACATCCTCACATACAGTATATAGACACACAACAACCCAATCACTGTCCTGCGTCATGTAAGGATACAGGGCTGAGATCCACTGGGAGGTGGAAGCGGAGACAAAGAAGCAGGAGAGGCTCCACATGGCCATGGCCACTGGTGTCCTCTGAGTGAAGTTGGACAAGGACAGCAGCACCCAGTCTCGCACCATAGAAGACTGGCCTGTGGCATGGAGTGTCTGGAAAACCTGGAGGTGGGTGCAAAGCAGAGGGAGAGGTAGAGGTAGGAAAAGAGAGAAGTTGTGAGAGAAAACTAGACTTCTGCACCTCATCATGGCTCTGTTTTCAGGCTTTCAAAAAAATCTAGGCTGTGACGGGAGACTTTGGACAATCGCAGGTAATTTCAGAGAGAGCGTTCCTATTGGCTGTGCTCCGGCTGGTGGGCGGTGCTTGGTATTTCCTCAACTGATCTCAACATGGCGGCCAAGTCCCAAACTTTCTAATATTACAGCTAAACAGTACACTAGGCGCTGCCTAGTTTGACTGTTTGATTGGAGTTAGCGAGTGATTGACAGCTGCTCAGAGACGGCAAGGCTCCAGCTCGGCTCTGATTGGTTGTTTTCCTCTGGTCTGTGAAATCTTGCAGATGCCATTAGGAGCACCGGAGGACACAGAGGCAGAATGATATTTTTCAGATTACCTGTCTCATGCACTACTGTCAGGATTAACTTAACTTTAATTAACTTTTTTTAAATTATATTTGCTCCAACCTGCCTACTCCAGCTAACTTGGGTTTGTTTTTTTTCAGGTCTGGCAACAATAAATGTGCAACCCCTGAGAACAGGCATCATTTCAGGCACGTTGTACACCAGAAGACTCCTAAGTGCTCTCCTTCCCGGACACAGACAACCGTTAGCTGTCTTTGATTTAAATTTTGAAATGGGAAAAACAAGGCTGTTGTTCTGGAAAATATAACATTTCTGCTAAATTACCACCAATTTTTAAATCAGTTTCGAGGCAAGAAATGCAGCTGGAGATTCTCAGTAGGTGTTTTCCCACAGAGAGAACAAAATTAAGATCTCAAAACAAAAACTGAGCTTGCATGATTTAGGCTTTTTTTTTGCAAGGCACCATATGTTAAAGGATAATTTGTATTTCAATATAAGCAAGGCTGAATCATGCTGCTGCTTTTTTGTTTCCACTCCAAAATTCTGCTGACTACACTGATCTCATTGATTCTGTAGTTTACATCTCTGGACAACAACTGTCTTTGCTCCAGCTTGATGTTGTCTCGACAACTTATTGTCTGATTGGACAACAAAAGAGCTGGCTGGGGCGGTCAAAACAGCAAACAGAGGTGCTAAGCAACAACTTTACAGAGACTGGACTTCAATGAAATTCTCTGTAATGCTCCTTGCAAGAAGCAAACTGCCAGTAAGGGATCAAAAAAACACCACATCTCAGTGGTCAAAGACTTTGATTAATACAAATTAAATATAATCAGATCCAAATTTGCCTTGTGAGCCTCCCGTACAGACTATTGCAACAGGTTTTTAATCTTGTTATTGTTTGGCGTAAAATGCATTACAAAATGATTGAGTGATTTCTTCATTTGCGTTTCCTGCTGCTGACCTTATAGACGACAGTGGCCATGAATTGTGGGTAAGGTTGCTGATTGGACAGGAACTCTCCGATGACCTTGTTCATGACGTCCTGTGGCGGGAAGAAGTCGTCCAGAAACTGGGGCAGAATCCTTGACACCACCCGAGCCTCGCTGGGTAAGCCTTTCCGGATCCTGCAAACAGGAAACCCCAGAAGAGCAAATGATGACGGGAAACAAAACAAGTGGTGCTACCGTTCACCATCAAATTATTCTGGACGCCACAAACCCATAGAGATCAAAGATGAGCGAAGAAAGCTGCACATTTAAGTGTGTATGTTGTTTTTATAAAAACAGTGTGCATTTCTTGTACAATGGAGGGTGTGCAAGTGTGTGTGTGTGTGTGTGTGTGTGTGTACCTGTCAAAGAGCACAGAGACTCTCTCCATGGCAACAATGATCGACTCGCTGTCTGGGGCCTGAGGGTCAGAGTGGGCGGGGCGACTGGCAGGGCTGGCTTTCTCCTTTCCTGAGGAGAAACCAACATGACCTGCCGTGACGCCCACCGCCTCTGCTACGGCACAGTCAACCTGACCTCTAACCCCTGTCACGTCTGAACCCGACGCGAGCACCGCTGAGAGGACGAGAGGGGAGGGGAGGGGGGGGGTGCACCGGTTGAACCAGTGGAGGAGAGGTTAGATTGGGGACACTGATATCACAAGATTCAGATCAGAATTTAGTCGACCGCAAACAGACAAATTGGTGGAATTCTGGGAGCTACCTCCAGTCAAATCACCTTCTTAAAGGGGACCTATTATGCTTTTTCCCTTTCATTTAGTGTGTTATATAGTTTTTTTGTGCATGTTAAAAGGTCTGCAAAGTTAAAAAGCCCAAAGTCCACGCCAAAGGGAGTTACTCTCCCCCACAGAAACACTGCTCCTGAACTGCCTGAAACGCCTTGCTTGAAGTCCCGCCTTTTCTTCCCTAACGTGGTGATGTCACCAAGTAACACATTTGCTTAGCAGCTAGTTTGGAACGCCCTCAAATAAAGCTAGTTCAAGCGAAGCTGGAGCAGAGACCGAAGAGTTTGGTTCGGTTGACCAATCACAACAAAGTGGTCCAGCTGACCAATCAGAGCAGACTGGGCTTTTCGGAACAAATACAAGTATGTACCTGAAAATGAGCATAATAGGTCCTCTTTAAGAAGTAGGTTTTCTGTAAGTGACTGGTGCTTATTAAAGTATTAGGAGAGATTTTCAATGTCATGTTTCCTGGGTATATTACATACTAGATTATCCTCTCCTGTGGCGTGAATGTGCCTCAGCTTGCTTTGCTGTACAGCACATAAAGAAAAGGTATGCCTAAAGTTACAAATCAGTTTGTATTTAGGAGCCGGGGATTACTCAAGGGACTTGCTAGCTAGCTCTTGCTAAGAGTTGCTACGGTTAGTACGGGAACGACGTAGGGGTTAGAGGTAGGGTATATCAGAGGTATGTATAGAATACACTAATCACATGCAGGAAGCAAGCAGTACTGTTGTTTAATGCTGTCACAGGCATCACTACAGGGTTGGTTGGAGCTTTAAAAAAAACAATCTGTTATGCTGTAAAAAGAGATTTAATGAATGTAAATGACTAGTATTGGTCAGTGTTACAGGCAGTGGGTGTGAAGAAGGCAGGTATGTAAAACAATTCTAATAATAGTATGTACTGTAAGCTGCATGCAATGATAGCCTGCACAATCAGGCGTAAGCTAGTGAGTTAGTATCTCAGTAGGCTTAGAGGCACCAATGTGTTCCTATATTCTTAGGATTGTCCCAGTTCTGCCCCACAGCACTTCCCCTTTCTTATAAAGTCTCTCTCCGCTATTAGGTAAGTAACTCCAGTGAGGTACGCCGTAATGGGACACACCAGCGTGGAGGAACGTTTTTTTTGTGTTGTTTACAGCAGATCATACCCTACTTCATACTAGGGCTGTCAAAATTGGTCAAAAATGACGTTTGAATATTCGTTCTAAAAAAAAACGCAGGTTGGAACTATTCCAATATTTATTTTTGCTTTTGTCGGACACCCCGTTTCTATTTATTCCTGTCGCTTGCTTAGAAAGGAACTGAGTTTTTTTTTTTTTTTATGATACCTCCTCATTTCACTACAAAAACCTAAATAAAGATGGCAGCTGACTGGAGGAAGATCGCCTGAAAGTTTCCTGCTTGCTGTTGGCTATACTGTGAAGCCGTCTACACATGATCAGTGGTAAAATCGCTCTGAGCTGGCTGTGCCATTGTTTGGACGCGCTACCCTTGGCGTGGCGCACTGCCCAAAATTGCCATCGAGCGCTGCGCTCAAAGTTCAAATTATTTCAACTGACTTTTCAAAGCACAACCAATGAGAACAGCTACACCTGTTGTTGTTTCCTAGAAACAGTGAATGGCATTCCTTGCACTCTGCAAGGCTCTGCGACCTACCTCACAGTGAGTGAGGAGGAAATGTCTTATGTGAAGGCAGCTTATGTCATTTCCTTGTGTTTTCTGTTTAAAAAGTACAAACATCAGAAGATAGTAAGTGGTTATGTCTCCAGTCTGATCTCAAGCTCACAGCTGATAGGTACGTGGTTTGTTTACATGCTGTAACATAACGCTTGCTGTTAGGACACAATGACACTCTCTCTGCGGCCGAGTTCTCTCCATCATTACGGTTGTTATTAAATTATTCCTCGTTTAGCTTGACCCAATGTTACATTTAATTTTCAATCAATGAAAGTGACGTTGTGTAACTCCCGTCATGCGGTGCATTCAGTGAGCGCGAGGAAGACTTTTTCACAATCTAATATTAATTTTCACATTCAAATATACGTTTTTTTTTACTATTCAAATATATATATTTATGATATTTGTTGACAGCCCTACTTCATACTGCCGTCTACATCCTTATTTTTGTCATTTATGATAGCGAAGGCGAATCACTGTGTGTGGGAGAGGTGGAGAGTCACTGTACATAATACTAGGAAGGAAGGAGTTTAGGATGAGAGCACAGGAAAGAAATGGGACACTTCCTCACTGAAGCAGTGATGACATTGGTTAAGCATGCAGACCTTCAAGTTTGGACCATTACTTAATAGAGTGCAACAGGAATGAGTCATAGAACCCGGAAATGAGTTAGCATTTTAGCACTTCCGGTTCCCTCGTCTGGAAGTTAATGTGTTTTTAGTTAGATGTCTGAAATAAGGTCTGTGGTTAACACAAGCTGAAGAGATTTTAACGTTTGTTCTACGATATAAAATACATCAGTAAATATCCCACTCTCCCACTATCCCAGCCTTTACAGCCTCGTTGTGTATACTCACGTTCATGCGACCGTGATGTAGTTCGCTTATAGCCTAACGTTAGCTTTTTTACTTCTGGCGATTGAATTCACGCTTCAAAAATAATAGAAGTGGTGTTCATTTGTGGGGATTTCTTGCTGAACAAAACGTGTCAGTATCATAAACGTGTTTGCCACAGAGCTTATTTCCTGCAATAATCCAAAAGCCAATGGAAAAGTCCCATTGGCTCTTTGTCGAGGGAACCAGGGCGATGTTAACTTCCTGGTTGGCCTACAAATGCATCATCCCTGGAGCACTCCATTAAAATGCCACAGTAAGGTTAACTAATGATAAAAGTAGTCTACTACTATTTAGAGTGCCCATGCAGGTGAGTTAGCCAGCTAGCTAAATCCCATGATGAGCTTGCAGTATATTGAGAAAGTCACAGCAGCAGTAATGGAAGCACCAGTCCTTATGCAGTACATGCTGGTGATTTAGCCAGAATGCAGGATGCTACATTGCAGTTGCGGTGGCTCGGTCGTGTTAGAACCCTTCTTACCGGTGTACATGCAGGTGAGCATGAGGCCCAGGGCGGCCATGGCTCTGTGCGGCGACGGCATGTTGACTCTGTCCACGCTGAGTTTGACCAGCGCTTCTCCATCCACACGGGACAACTGCTCTGACAGCAGGAGGCGCTCCAGGCCGCGCAGCACGCAGTGATAGATGACGGAGGGAGTGGAGTCCTCGCTGGCCGACACCATCACACCACACACCTGGCAGACGGGGACAGAGGCAGGAGATAAGAGGAGGTGAGAGAGAGAGAGACATTTTTACAGAGAGGAAAAAGAACGGGATGCATAATGTTTGACACGGTGAAGAGCTAAAGAGGAAAACCAGCACATCAACTAATTCATTTAATGCTAATTCATCATGAGTGTAAAATTCCAATGCATTACTTTAATGCATAGACTGATTGTGACAAATCAAACTCAAAATAGTTTTTGTTTTTTTATCTATTTGACTATGTTATTTGTGTCCCATTCTGAAATGGTGCCCGACATCCCCTAGTCAAGGTCATATTACTTCCAGAGATGCTCACAAGCCATTTTTTGCAAGTCTAAGTTAAGTCTCTGATTGTAATGAGTGTTCTCATCTGCTGCATGCCACCCGGTCTGCTTAGAACACTGCATAGCTATATCTAAGGAATTCAAAGCATGTACTGTATTATTATCACTCCTTTATCTATTACAGTATCGGCATTAGTGTTTTCACAATACTGGAATTTCTACGGTCTGTGTCTTCTGGCGACGGTCGGGGGGAGTTGACACTGTTTTGCAAGACGGGCTTCACTAGATATAACTTTGCGGTTTTGGTGCTTCCGTGTAATTTGTGTTGGAACAGTGTAGCCGCACGCAAGCGTGCATGAGACACCGACCTGATTTATACCTGTAAGAAGTTATAAACAGTACATTTAAGTCGGAACAGCAACTCAAAACTTGAAAGGTTTTGTCAACATTTACAAATTATTCTGAAGCACTTTCACCATTTAAATAAATAATTTGCTATACAGGATGTCAAGTGTCTCTAATGTCTTTCTACACCATACAGGCAATGAAACGTGTGTTCAGGGATGCATGAAGCTGCGGGTGGGAGGAGAACAATATCAAGCAATGACGGTTGGGGTAGCCTAGTAGTACCGTCAAGAACTTCAAACTAGTTTCACCCCTGACTATGAGTGAGTGATCATCTCTGCTTCACACGTATCCACACAGAATGTTTACCTGTATAATTCCAGCCATGAACTCAGCTCCTACATCCAGAGGGTAGTTCTCCATCATGTAGAAGGCCACTGCGCACATTACCAACACATGCTGCTGGTTATGCAGGTTCACACAGCTGCAGCATACAAAGAGAGGAGACATACAGAGTGAGTGGGGGAAAAGTTTTTAAAATAAAACAGAAAGGCCAGTAGTTTGTTTGTTTGTTTGAAATGTGAAGGGCAGCACCTACTGGCCAAATGCTGTACTGCACTCTTGGGACAATCACAGATTCTGAGCTGAACTGAGGGTTTTAATCTCAGATCAAAGAAATTTGTCTGAGACAGGTAACAGTATTGTAATCTACACTAGCCCTAAACTGGATGAAACTAATTGATTCCAACATCCACCTTCAGTGCAGGGTGGTCACACACCGACATTAAACACTTTTGCTCCCCGAGTCTCTTTTCATCATCAGCTCAGCTCATTACCTGATGAAATGAGGTCGTTGTCTGTTTGACGCAGAGAATAGAGAGCGATACTCACTGAGCGATAGCCTTGAGGTTGGACAGCAGGTACTCTGAGATGGTGGGGATGAGCTGTTTGGCCGTGTCATCCAGCAGGTCACACTCCAACACATACAGCACTCCATGCAGAGCCCCCATGCGGCTGGGCAGGTGGGTGCTGCGCAGAGTCGTTTCCAACAGGCGACACACAGGCTCCGCTATTGCTTTGTCCTACAAAAACACATTGAGATTGTTCATACATGTAAGCGATAGCTCATGACCGCTTCGTGCCGGGACGAACAACGCCCCTTATACGCAATATAATCACAACGTATCACGGCCTGAAGTGGGCAATTGCTTTTATAAAACGGTCATCAAGTCATGTTATGGCCATTTTCATAGGGGTCCCTTGACCTCTGACCTCAAGATATGTGAATGAAAATGGGTTCTATGGGTACCCACGAGTCTCCCCTTTACAGACATGCCCACTTTATGATAATCACATGCAGTTTGGGGCAAGTCATAGTCAAGTCAGCACACTGACAGCTGTTGTTGCCTGTTGGGCTTCAGTTTGCCATGTTATGATTTGAGCATATTTTTTATGCTAAATGCAGTACCTGTGATGGTTTCTGGACAATATGTGTCATTGTTTTGTGTTAATTGATTTCCAATAATAAATATACATACATTTGCATAAAGAAAGTATATTTGACCACTCCCATGTTGATAAGAGTATTAAATACTTGACAAATCTCCCTTTAAGGTATATTTTGAACGGATAGAAAATGTGCAATTAATTGCAACTATTTTAAACGATTGAAAGTCTTACTATTTATTTATATTATTTGTATGTTGCCATTGCCAAACATGATAACTGATTGTACTAGGCTTGCCTTGTTTTGTTAGGTGGAGGTGTGTTGCCTGACATTGCGAGGATATTGCTCCACTTTCTCCGGTCCCAGAGTTTTCAGTTGCCAATAGCAATAGCTCTGGAGGGATGTTTCACACTTGTGGCCACAATCTCTCTCATGTCAAAACCAGCATCAGATCAGTTTCTGAATCGTGGTGCTGCGGAGGCAGTGGTTAGTGCATTTCTGCTGCGTTCCTGCTTGCTTGCATATGCTGGGCAACATTGTGGAAACTCCTCTTTATGTAGCGTATAGTGCATGTTGTTTAGCAGGTGGATTGTTTTCTGGATATGGGCACAGCTCAGTCCACTCCTCCATAGAAGCTAACTTTAAATGTTTCCATTTTGTCACATGTTTAGCAGTCAACTTTCGTACTTTGTATATGTAACCTGGTCTGTGTTGGTGGAAGTGATCCCCCCCCACGTGGCCCTGTTGCTAAGCAACCATTACAACACATTAGTCTTTGTTAGTTTAGTCTCAGACGTGGAGTGATAATGAAAGTGCAAAGGAATAAGACGTCATAGCAGTGGTGTGTGCTTCTTATATCACCACTTCAAACCAGAATTGGTTCAGATCAGAGGTACTCATTTTATACTGTAGAATATCAGATTAGAGGTTAAAGCTGCAGTAGGCAGTATATTTTTGTCATCATTGGGCAAAAATTCCATAATAACCTTTCAGCATATTGTAATTCAAGTGTTCTGAGAGAAAACTAGACTTCTGCACCTCCTCATGGCTCTGTTTTCAGGCTTTAGAAAACCAGCCCGTGACAGGAGACTTTCACCAATCACAGGTCATTTTATTGAGAGAGAGCGTTCCTATTGGCTGTGCTCCAGTCATGTGACCGGAACTTGGCGTTCCTTCACCAGATTTCACAATGGCGGCGGTGTCACAAACTTTCTCATTTTACAGCTAACCCGTGCACTACAAGATAATTCTGAAAACATTTGAGTTGAGAAAGGCATTAACATAACATTTATTAATATTTGATCAGCGCTGCCTAGTTTGACCCTTTGGTCGTAGTTTGCAAGTGATTGACAGCCGGCTCTCAGACAGCAGTTGGACAGCAGACCTCAGATCAGCTCTTACTGCTCGTTTTGTCATTTTTTTTTAATCATATTTGCTCCAATCTCGCCTACTTCAGCTTTAATGGTACACTTCGACAACTAATCACAAACGCACATCTTTCTGCCATCAAAAGGTTCCCCCCACCACACAGCCATACTCACCATGCCCAGTACGGCAGCAGCCTTGCAGATGGCAGGCACCAGGTATTGATTGAGGATCTCATCCTCTGGCGGGTGGAGCTTCTGCAGTTCCATCAGGGTGGCAAACATCATGTCAAACTGGTTCCTCTCTGTGAACAGGTCCGACACCGCCAGCAGCTACAGAGGACAACAAGAGGGGGAAGATGGAGGAGAGGGTGAGAGGAGAGCTGACCCCATTTCTGTTGGATCCCCTCAAACATTTCTTCTTTACCCAGAACAGACAAGCAGGTATGGATTTTTCTGCTTTCCAGGGTGAGGAAAACTAGGGTCTTTGTCTACTGTTCTCTCAAGAATAACTTGGAAACTCTAAACAGTTTTAGGCAACCCTTTACTGATATGAATCAACAGACGCCTGGCTGAACAAGTGTGTGCATCGCAGCTCACCGATCGGACCACTTCACTGACGAGGATGGTCGGGGTCCTCCTGTTACTCGGGGAGCCAGGGATCAGCCACTGGCTGTAGAGATCCAGGAGGAACTGGGAACATGAATGAATGTCCACACCTGCACGATGCTTCCTGAAAACACAGACACACCGTGGTAAGTCTTGTTGTGCATTCTTTCAGCGCATGTGTCGAGACTGAAGAAATGAGCGAGTGCACGTCATATTTGACTGACCTAGAGTTGATCGGAGATGTGGGTGGGGAGGTGGGGGCTGGAGTGTCTGCTTCATCTTCTTCATCCTCACCCCATTCTTCCTCTCTCAGTGGGGTGATGTTGTTACCTAACCACACCGAGTGGATGGAGACCTGGAGAGAAGAGAAGGAAAAAAACATTTAACATTGTGCTACTGACAATTTATTAAAATAAAGAACGTAAACCAAAACAGTTCCTCAAACTTCATTTTATCCACCACGTCATCTTTATTATGCATCCCTTACTTGTCCCAGTTTGTAGTCCATGTTGCCCATCTCCCTCTCTGTGTTGATCTGAAGCAGCAGCTTCTCATGGCTGATCAGCGTGCCTGCTGAAACAAAGTTAAACAAGAAATTAGAGCGGTAGGTGAAAGTCTAGCAGCTGTGGGTAATGAGAGACTTGTGGATGTGGATTATGTGTTACCAGCCGAGGCTGCCGATAGCGAGGGTACGGGGTCCCAGGCGTGGTACGGGTGGTGTGTATGAACGTTGTCTCTCTTCGACACAAGAGCCTGAATCTCTCTCTCCACCTCGCCCCTGATCACTGCAAGTTTCCTTCCAAACCTGGGCGCAGACACACACAAAATAATTTAAATATCACTGCCTGCTTATTCTGGGCACTACTACAGTGTAAATAGCTGCATCGCTACCGTGTTTCTAGGGCTTTGAGGCTCTTGTTGCGGGGCTGCTGTTCCAGACAGCTGACTGCAGGGTTGCCAGCAGTGGGCAGGGTCATGGCACTCAGCACCAGGCTGGTGATGGCCTGCACTGCTAACACATTCAACTGGGTACGCTCCAAATCCTCCTAGAGACAAAAGGATTAACAAAATATTGAGACAGAAGGGAAAGACGGAGAGAGGGAACTGAGTGAAGTATAATAGTTTCCCCAGGATTTATTCCAATGTGTCCGAGGTGTCATGAAACAGATACAGCAACAGGCTACAAGTAATTTTCAATGGAAGCCGGTGACATGAAGCTACAAACTGACGGCCGACACATTACAAATCAAAGTTGAGCTGGTCTCAAGTTTTTTCAGAGCTCCAATGACTCTGTGAAGCGTCAATCAGTCATATGTTTTTGTTTCACCCGTTCTGTTCCATCTAAAAAATGGCCTTAGCCAGTTCCCAGTGTTATTTAACGGCAAAACTACGTCAACCAGCGTTTGAGCATCAACGGCGACTCTGCGACAACGTAGCAGGCCCCGATTGGCCGTTTTGACGCTCGTAGTGTGAACATAGCTTAAGGATGTGAACAATATTCCTGTGTGGGTGTGTGTATGTACCTCCTGCTGTGTCTCCTCCTCCTGGTCCATAGTGATGGGTTGGGTGACCAGCACCCCCAGCAGTGTGGCCCAGGTCTCCTCAAACTGAGTTCTGCTGCTCCAGCCTAAACGTATGGTAACAAAACCATTCACATGACAGAAAATACAGTATGCATCCGTCACACCCGGAACAAAATCTGACATAACGGAGATAAATCTACACAATCATTGCAGGGAAAGCCCATTTCAGTGTGTGTTTCTGTACCCAGTGTGTTGATGCGGTAGAGGAACTCTCTGAAGACATCCTTTTCCTGCAGGAAGTCCACAGGGATCTCCGGTAGCGTTGTGCCGTACTCTCCTCCTGGCTGAGGGGACCAGCCCAGTTTCCAAACCTACACACACACACCAGGGTTTACGCTAGACTTTTTATTTGATGGCCAATATTCTATAATTCCAGCCATATACAACAACTACCGGACATATGTTTTAAATAGCCATACAATAGCCTATATTTGACTATTAATATATATATTATACTATTAATTAATTAATTAATTTGGCATATTTCCAATGGACATTTTGGCTGTTCATTTAATCTGCTGGACAACTACAGTACCAGCAAAAAGCCAACATATACCGGCTAATGTAAACCCTGACACACATAGACCAATACAATAATGTAAACAAACTCAAGGCACAATATCTTTCACACACTGACCAGTGGAGGTACTCGGGTGTAGCTGTTGACCAGAGGCAGCCGGGACAGACTGATGACAATGTTGCGCAAGGTTGGTGTGAGGAAAGCAGGGAATGCACTGTTTCTATGGTGACCCAGGGCGAGGATGCTCTGCAGGCCTTCCACCAGCTCTGCCATGATCTCACACGCTTTCCACTCGCACATGTCTGCAACACACATGTGAAAGCTTTAAGGACTTATAATGGCAAAGACTCAGAAGAAATGACACCATTAGACATCGAACAGAAGCTTTGGCGTAGCAAAGCCCTGAAAGACTAAATAACAGAAAACAACCCAGCAGTTTTACAGAATCTCTAAGCGAGCTCACGGTCAGCATGTGCAGAGTCCACTTCGTCTCCTTCAGCTTCTCTCTCTGCCTTCGTCTTTTTCTTCTCTGGATGCAGAAGCTGGTCACCAGGACTCACAGCCACTGGGAAGCCAAGACAAATAGTTTGACCAGCATTGAAATGACACGCAGAAATTTTAATTCTTAAAGGGGGCGATCAACCCCAAATCAAAAATACATATTTTCCCTCTTACCTGTAGTGCTATAAAGATAACAAATGTGCGATTAATCGCAATTAAGTTAAAATATTTTATCGATTTACAGCCCCAGTGGGAACTATTTTCTTTCTACCGAACTACACCCAACAACCGTATCACCGCGAAGAAGGAAGCTTGCATCTATACTGCCAGCTCACCTAGCACCACTGAGCTGGCTGACGTTACAGCTCAACCAAGGAGGACTCCATTACTGTTTACATCTTGCGCTGTCACAAGCACAAGCCTCTCGTCCATGAGTAGATGCACGCTTCCTTTTGTGCGCTGACACGTTTGACGGGTGTAGTTCAGTAGAAAGAAAATAGTTCCTACATGAAACTGATCACAAAAAGGTCTGTGGATTATCTTGAGTAACCGGGACATGATTTATAGAGAGAGACATTGCTGTTGAGTTTTTCAACTGTATTTGTTTGAGCACCAAATCAGAGTGCCATCTAGTTTCATTATGTTAGAGAGAAGGCAGAAATCTCAACGGACGATATCTCCAACACTCTGCATTGATGAATAGCACTACAGGTAAGAGGGAAAGTTTGTATTTTTGATTTTGGGGTAACCTGTCCCTTTAATGTAGTCATGGCACTTGACCATATTAAAAATCACAGGGAATGCACAAACACGTCCTGGCGGCCTCCTCACCTGCAACAATGATTTGGCGTAGGGAGTAGATGAGGGAGCAGGTGTGTGTGCTGTACTCTGGGGTGGAGAGTTTGTTCCAGACACAGGGCTGCTGCAGGGCCAGACACAGACAGGACAGAGCCCACTGCAGGTCCACACTCAGCGGCAGCTGGTTCTGGAGGAGACGCCACGCTACCACCTGGCCGAAGAGGGAGACATGCAAGGGAGGAAGATGAAGTAAACGCATCCAGAATTTAAATTGGATAATCAGGATGAAATTATGGGGTCCCATTACGTTAGACAGAACATTACACTCTTTTCACCACTATTTTATGATGGAGACTGAAGCCTGGAAATCTTACCAAACAAAAGAAATGAACATTTTCTCTTAAATTATTTGATTATATGAATCTATAAGCAAGGATCATTTAAACAAGTGACTAAACCAAATTAGATGTTCAATATGTTGTCTTTTACCTCAGCGGCAGTGCAGGTGAAAGTGGTGATGAGGTGTTCCTTGTCAGAGGGGATATGTAGTGAGGGAGGCAGCTGGCTCACACTCAGCAGGTACTGGGACAGAGCTCTGCAGAGCGACAAAACCCTGGGGTAGAAACTTGGCTCATCTGAAAAACACAGTAGACACATAAATAAACAGAATACTTAAAACTGTAGTTGCAGAGGGTGAACAGATTTAGGTTTCAAGTCAACATATTTCCTGCTTGTAATACACAATGCAACCTCAATACTTTACAGAACAATTCATGCTCAATAAAGTCACTTTAAGTTCAAGTTGTACAAGAGCTCAAAATTTAAGACACTTATGTTGCATTCACACCAAGAGCGAAAGTCAATTTTCGCCTCGCTTTACTTGCACAAGTTCGACCACCGGTATCATTTCAGTTCGTCCACGTTACTCGCTCTAGACGCACCGGAGAGGAGGAGGGGCTTGTCTCCATAGAACACAACAACTTCTCTTTCTGCCATCAACCTTGGTAAGAAATAACCACTGTTGCTGCTTTGTGCATGTTGTGGAAGTCCCAGATATGTCAGAAAACCAAACACCGTCGTGTCTGGGTTCGTGTCACGCGGCGACGCTCTGTGAATTTCACCGAACTGTATTCACATACAGTGCCTTTGTACTGATTGCATCTAGCAAGCCACAAGACGCTACTACATTATGAACCCAAAATAAACATTGTGCTGTGATTTAATTGCAATAAACGGATCATAATGATGCTGAAATTACTACATAATGATGTTGATTTGTTAAAAGTCTGAATTCATGCTTTGTCAGGTCGGCCCACAAGACGACAAGCAAACAACTTTTAAAATGCTTGTTTTCTGAATGGGGTTTGGATCGATCAGTACCAGGCTATGCTAACATTGTAGCTGCTCCATCAACACTCAACATAACATCACCTAGGCATAAATAGGGCAGCAACATTGTTGTTGTTTATACCATAGACAGTCTATGGTTTATACACATACATTTATACACAAAGTTTCGTCCGTTCTCTTTGTACAAATACGAGGTACTATCGTAGCTCTTGGTGCCTTCAAACGGCCACAACAAGTTTGTCTTCCATCTCTGATTCAAAAACGTCAGGACATCAGTGACGACAGCAAGAGAATCTCAACGCTGATAGGCTTTCGCGACACAGCGTCACATCCCAATTTCTCGCTCCAGTTTCAAATTTCAACTCGCCTGCCGGGAATTTGCGTCTATTCGCCTCTTTGCATTGACTTTGTATGTAATTTCGGCATGCGAAAAGTTCGCTTCGCGCTGTGTGAATGTGCTATTAGAAATGACTCAATCTGACAGAATATGAAATTAAAGTACTCTGATTTATGCATTTTCATCCACCAAGCTCTCGTTCCCTCCCACTCTCACCATACACCTCAGCCAGTTGGTTCCAGTAGGGCTGTGACTGGGCGGGCGGCAGGAAGGACTGGTGCGGGACAGGAAGTGACCCGGTGACCCCTGCGAGTCGCTCTAAGGTCACCTGCAGGGCTGTCTCCAACAAGAGCAACCCCTGACCCCGTGCTAACCGCTGCATCCCCATACTCAGACACGGACACAGCAGGCTTAGGTTGAATTCCTGTGGGGGGGAAAGGCCAGGTTCAGATGCAATATAATCCAATATTAATTAATCAATATGGTTAAGAATATTTATCCTCGAGGTCTGATATCTGAGCGTTGCAGTCTGTGTCACCTTGCAGCTCATGATGTTAAAGAGGTCAGCGGGAGGTAGTTTGGTGAGGAGTTCTGTCGTCTCCAACAGGGAAACATCTCCACGGAGACAACACTGAGACTTCACCAGAGCCACGTACCACTCCTGAAAAATTTTATTTAATTATATACAGACAATATTTATACCTCCCGTTCTGAATTTCTTCACTTTGCAGGATCAAGATACTCAGTAAAATCATGAAACACATATGCACACCCTGATTCTCTAATTCACTCACCTTATCTGCAATGACCAGCTCAGGGGCAGGTGGTGGATCTCCATCCAGTGGGTGTGATGTCACAGGAGGGGTGGGGCTGCTGGTGTCGGCAACAGTGGCTCTGAACCTGTCCAGCAGGGAGTAGAACCTCTGATGCCTGTGATAAGAGAGATGAACAGAGGTTATGACCGCCATAGACCACACACTCGCTAATGTTACGACCCACCAGAGATGCTCTATAACAAAGATGACGCATTACAAGCTCCGCCAATGTTTTGAAATGGTATACACTTCCTGTGTCCTAGGTGAGCGCGGTCATGGGGTGTTCGCCTCACCCCCCCACCTCTTTTTAAAGTGTTGTGATTGTCGTGTGGATGGATGAAAGCTGATTGGGTTATATTTGTTTAATGTATTTTATATTTTCTTTTGCCAACATTTACACAGTTAACACCCATATTTAGCATTATGAAAGTTAGTTAGCTAGGGCGTTAGCAAATATTAGTTGCCAGATCTCGTGTTGCTGAGAGAGAAAAGTCTCGAACAAAGTTAATTTTCTCTGTCTGAAATTTTGTGTGTCTTAAAAATGCCATTTTAGGGTCAGAATGTTTGGAAGATATGTGGCTCGGGTTACTTTGGTGACTATAGGGCAAAAGAATTGGTCATAATCTGTGTTCAGGTTACTTCTCCCATTTGAGTTAATAGACTCAGGACATGCTGTGACACCGATACAGGAAACTGACACTCAGTGCGCCGTCTCCTTTCTGAACTGTCTCAGGCCGCCCACAGCAGGTACTGGCGGTACCGACACATCAATGGGCTGGCAGTTGAATAAAATCATGTGGCTATAAACTGCTTTTGTAGTTTGAAGAAGACTAAACCCAACACACTCGGGCGCCATCTTTCTGAGCTCAGCCACCTGTTACACCATAGAGAACGACCTCTGGTGGCTCGTACTGCGCATTAAAATACATCATCATAGAACGCGGAGTGTCTGTATTTATGACGGTATTGAAAATCATACTGTCAGGATTTCTAAATACCCTGATATACCGTGATACCGCCCAAGCCTTGCGTGTACCCCCTACTGCTGATTGGACTAGTTGTTACAGGTGAGAACAAAAAAAATAGAATTTTCCACATTGATAAAATGCCAGTTTTGCTCCACTATACATTATAACTGAAGCAAAACATGTTCCTTGTGATTTAGGTTCTGCTTAGGTTCAATTTGACTTGGGCATCTTTGTTTTTTGCTTTGTTAACTGGTGTTTTATTTCTATCGTTTTGTTGTTGTTGTTTGTTCTGCTTTTTACAATACTATTAGAAGTGTAAAATGTGAAACACAATGCTAAAACTACAAACTGTTCCTCAAATTGGCTGCAATAGAGAAGATGTTTACCTCTGAGCCAGGCCACTAGTCTGGAGGTATTCCTGGATCCTGTCCAGTTCCTCCACAGGCACCTGAGCTATACTGTTCTGCAGGTTGGAGGGACAGAACAACACAACATTAGTGCAACATTAAGAACAGTTTTTTTTCCTAAGCAAGACATTCACAGCTTTTCCCAAAGCTTCACAGAAAGAGACAAAGTTTACTTATGAATGTTTATCTATTTCTATCAAGGTATTCAGGAGTCTTATATACAGATAGGGCTCTCCTATGTGCTCATGATGCTAAGACAGAATTTATCACAAGAAGCAAACTCCCTTGTGACAAGTAAATGCAAACCAATCCATAAGCTGCACCTGTAGTGTCTCAGCCAGCAGCATCTCCACCCTGCGACACGCCAGTGTGTCAACCATGCGAGCCAGAACCCTGAAGGGTGTGCTGAGCAGCTTGTCCACATAAAGCATCAGCAGGGAGCCAGACTGACTCAGGTGGATGCCTTCCAGACACTGCAGAGTCTTCTTCAACATGGTAGGCTGCAAAAGGAGGAGAGGATTCAGTTAGCAAAGCAGAAAAGGGATGACAGAAGAAGAGCAAAGAGAAAGGGCAGTGAAAGAAGAAAGGGGAGGCAAACCCAAAAAAAGATGAACACTGGGTGACCTCAACAAGAGATGATATGGTAACAAAAGGATAGATGGAATAGAAAAAGGGTCTATATATAATAGCTAAAAGGGTGTAATCTCACAGTACTGAGGTTGTCACAGCGGGACTGGATGGCCTGGATGAAGAGACCGCTGGCAGCTGAATTGCGGTGCACAGCGCTGATGAAATCCTGCACTGGGGGCTCATGGGAAAGGTTGATGAGGTCACGCACGTGGTTGACAATCAGCCAAGTCAGATGCTCCGAGTCGTGGAGGTTCTGACACTATTTTTCCGTGAGAAAAAAATCCAAAATTGCATGTCAACTTAAAACATAAGGTTTGCAAAATCAATTTTTTTCTATTTCTGACTTATTCCAACAGTCTTGAAATATTTTGTAGGCATCTCACCACATAGTCGCAGAAGAGGATGAGGGCTCCCCTGCGTACGATCTCTCGGTTGACCATAGCTAACCGAGCCTCGGGCTTCTCCTCCTCTCCATCCCCTGAGGAGTGAGGGCTCAGCAGCTTTGTGCACGAGAGGCTTTGTCTCCCGCTAGACAAGGATGAGACAGGGTAGATTGTCACAAGATATAGTGCTGTGCTCAAGTTCAATTTTGGACAATTTGTTGCACTGCAACTTTACCTGGGTGTCTGGTGCACCTCAGTCCACCAGGAGTAGTTGGTGTAGTCGATGATGAGGAGGACCTGGCACCACAGCAGCACCAGGGAGGGATGGGTGGTGATCAGGCACTGCACCATGCTGTTCAGACCCTCTAAAGGGTAAAAGAGGCCGGCCTCGGCACCAGTCTGTCCACCTCCACCCTCACCCTTCAGGAGTCGGCTAGCTGCAGCTGTGATCCTGCGGAACATTCCTGGAAGGAAAAGGGAAAGCAAAATAGGGAAAGGGCTGTCATGGTGTTCAAGTAAAATGGTTTGTATTCAAAGTGCACCAATATCAAAAGAACATCATGCAACTGATTTGGTGAAATGTGACGCATTTCATTCTAAAGCTTAATATCTACTGTTTTAGCCACAACAAAAATGACTATTGAAATGATATAACGCTCACCACTTTTGAAGACATGTATGAGACACATGAGCAGTGTGCCCAGCTGCTGGCAGTAGAAGGTGTGTTGCTGCTCTGTAATGTCCACTTTAACCTGTCTGGAGGAAATGTCATCCAGCAACACTCCTACCAGCTGGAGTAGGAACCTGGAAGGAGGGAATAGGGGACATATGTCAAGTGAAAAAAAGACACGTGGAGGCAAAGTAGGAAAAATAAAAGCATGGGCCGAGTAAAAACATCCCTCAAGCCTTCCGTGAGAAGCCTCAGACAGTGAACACAATCACTAACCTGGCAAAGGTTTCCTCTGGCAGGGCTTTTTGTGCCTCACCATTAGGTTCCTGGCTGCCGAGTGTGTCGGCAATGGGTGGGTCACTCGGGGAGGGGCACTGCTGATGCAGACGACGGATTGTGTGGCAGGAGAGGAGGTGCGGGGTGAGGGAGAGCTCGTGGACCCGTGACAGGACAATGTCCTCAGTGGACTGGGAGACGAGAACCCTGAGCACCGCCAGGATACCGGACACCCACAGCTGGACTGTAGCTACCGATGCCTGGGAGAGCGGAGGTTTGTGTTCATGTCAAATCTATTATTTAAACTTAAATACTTCAACAAAACTTTAAAAAATCTAACTTTTGTAATGACTTCACAAAAAGTAGACAAGGCGTGTTAAAAGCATAGTTCGGATGTTTTGAAGTGGGGTTGTTTGGGGTACTTGTCCATAATCAGTGTATTACCTACAGTAGATGACGCAGCAGTATGGGCACGGGAGCAAAGCAATGTACTGCTGTGGACAGGGCGACAGCAAAATGTATTTTAGTCACCTAAAAGAAAGGCTCACCTAAAAAAAAAAAAAAAATTAACATCAGTTTAAGTGTACACTATATTTAGAATATTGTCACCGCTTTATCTTGCCGTCAGACACCCCTTTCCGATGCGGAACTGAAGCAGTTGTATCCATCTTTTCTCTCTACAAAGTCACCAGACTCCATTGACAAGAACAGTTATTTTACCTCGCAGAACACGGGGGTTGCTGGTCTACCGCTGCTTCGATCAGTTCGTTAGTTTGTGATTGCGTGACTTAAGTCACACTATAACACAAACAAACTCAGTGATCAAGGCAGCGGTAGACCAGCAACTCCCGTGTTCTGTGAGGTAAAATTACTGTTTATACAACTGCTTCAGTTCCCCGTCGGAAAGGGCTGTCTGACGGCAAGATAAAGCGGTGAAAATATTCTAAATATAGCGTACACTTAAACGGATACTGATTTTTTTAGGTGAGCCTTTCTTTTAGGTGGCTAATATACATTTTGCTGCAGCCCCCGTCCACAGCAGTTCACTGCTTTGCTCCCGTGCAGCAACTCCTGTCTGTTTCTCGAAGCTTGGGGCGTGCCAACCGCCATCTATTATAAGTAATACACTGACTACGGATAAGTACCTCATACAACCCCACTTCAAAAACACCCCAACTATCCCTTTAAGGTACATCAGATAGGCAAGTTGAAAGTCCGTCCAGGTCTTTGTGCATGTTCAGATATCAGATGAGATGTCTCACCATGGTGACCGGGGTGACGAACATACTCTTGAGAAGCATGTCTACAGGTCTGAGAGAGGAGGGCGCCACAGTCTCAAACAGAGTGTTCAACACTCCCAACGCCTCCGGAGAGTCCAGGTGCATCTGTGAGGACACAACATACATAAATATTTATTGATGACGAATAAAAGGTTTTTTACTAGGGCTGTCAATCGACTAATACATTTAATCATGAATAATCACATGAATGTCCATAGTTAATTGCGATTAATCGCAAATTAAGTGCACATTTTTTTTTCTGTTCAAAATGTACCTTAAAAGGGAGATTTGCCAAGTATTTAATACTCTTTTTTATTTAATACTCTAAATCAACATGGGAGTGGACAAATATGCTTGCTTTATGCAAGTGTATGTATATATTAATTATTGGAAATCAATTAACACAAAACAATGACAAATCTTGTCCAGAAACCCTCACAGGTACTGCATTTAGCATAAAAAATATGCTCAAATCATAACATGGCAAACTCAAGCTTGTGGGTACACATAGAACCCATTTTCATTCACATAGGTCAGAGGTCAAGGGACCCCTTTGAATCTGGCCATGCCAGTTTTTCCTCGCCAAAATGTAGCATAAGATAGTATGACATGGTTGGCCCTAATGGATTCCATAGGTTTTCTTGTTTCATATGATATCACTATCCTCACTCTAGCTTTAAAACTGAGCCCGCTACAACCTAAAAATCTCAAGTTGCATTAAAGAAATTAGTCGCGTTAATACTAATTTACGTTAATATCGCGTTAACTTTGACAGCCCTAGTTTTTACCAAACCATTTCATACATTATGGTCTCAACGGCTAATATTTGTCAGTGTGCACCAACATGTTTGAGCTCACTGTTAAAAATAGCTTGATTTGAATTTCCAGGTCAAAGAGGACATGATACACCTGCATGCGTTTTCCTACCTGCTGCTTAGCAATCATGGGAAGTATGACGTCAGCAATCTGCCTGGACAATCTCTTCCACTTGTCCTCGTTCTCTTTGTGACACTGCTGCAGTACAAGAATGAACATCTCCAACACCTACAACAACGCATGTAAAAGCAAATGTCAGGCACAAAAAAGATTGGTTGCAATGTTTTATGACATTAGCATGCTGTGTCCGTTTGAATCCATTTGTGACCGTACCTGATGGTGTTGCACAAGCCTGAGCAGCATGGAGACCACCACTTCTTTCTGTGTGTCCAGCTCTTTGCCTGCATCTGCTTTGTTTGAGCCCCTCAACACAAACAGGTCGTGGACTATTGGCTGCAAGGCTGGGATGGCTGTGGAGGAAGGAGGAAAGTAAAACTGAATTTCTGTAATTCAGACTCGATATCCATGTCTGTTTTTATGACAAACATTAGGGAACAAGCATGTTTTGAGGTTATGTGTTTAGTTTGAAGTAATATTTAGAAATGTAAGGGAGAGTAAACTTCAGTGAAATGTGTTCACAAGTAGAAGAAATGATTGTGTATGTAGTGTGTATTGCTTTTATTCCGCTCACCATGCGTTACTGCTTTCCTGCCGCTCGCCATGATGCCGTCACACAGCTGGATGATTTTGGGGATGCTGATTATCTGCTTGGAGTGGTAACGCTCATAAGACAGCAGCACCAGGAAGAAAAAGATGTTGGGAATGATGGCCTCCGAGTCTCTGTAAGAACACGCATTATTTTAGTTCACAGGTCAGCGTAGCAGGAGAGACACATGGGTTTCTGAAAATGCCACAATGCATTGCTCTTTTACATGAGTCACAAAGAAAAAACTCACCTGAACTGTCCCACTTCAATATACTCGAACTGCTTCAGGACAAAGCCTATGAACACCTGAAACAGAAAATATCCTCCTGAGTGAGCTCTCAATTCCACAAGTTGAAGATGAACTCATGCAAAAATCATGTGTTTTTTTTGTTTTTGTTTTACCTGATCTGAGTCCAACAGGCAGTAGTTGACTCTCAGCTGCACAAGTTGGGCGAGCAGATCCAGTACTTGTCTCTGCAGGGCCACAGATGTGCTGGTAGTGTACTGCTTCAACGCTTTGATCACCAGCGGCTCAAACAGACGAATGTGGTTGTGGATGGCGTTCTGCAAAAAACAAAGATGAGGTCAGAGCTTTCAGAACAGCAGCACTTCACTCAAGCAAATGAGGAATGAAAATCATCCATTATGGAAAACATTTGGCGTCTTCAGCTTAATCTTCAACATATATTTTTAGCTGTTTACAATCTCAACTTAAAAAAAGGTAGCTGAACAGTGTAAGTTCACCTTGTCTCCTCTGTTGCGTGTCGCATTTGCAATGTTGGACCTCAGCTGGTTCGAAGCTTTTTGCATCACATCGAACCATCTAGAAGTTGAAAAAGGAGGCAGGTCCTGTAATGTTCTACCTGTATTTCTGTGTATTTATCCGGAAGCCTTTTGTGCTCCTGTGTCTAATCCGTGTGTTGCTACAACTCACCCAGATGTGTCCTGCTCCTGTTCAGCCTGCACCATGTTCCGGAGACTAGCGTCGGCGAGAGCCTGAGTGAAATGAGTGTACGGCGCCATGAAGCAGTAGTGGTAGAGGCCCGGTCGCAGGTTGGACGAGCCGAGACGGAGGGCCTTGCCCTGGGAACGGCTGGGTCCGCTCAGGATGCCCTCGCACTGGGAGGCCAGGTTGGTGCCAAACAGGGTCTTCAACAGCTGAAGAAAGAGAAGTCTTAAGTTACTAAAGAAAAAAAAACAAATAGTTTGGAGTCCATATTTGTTTAGATGTGGTGCATTTTCAAAGTCTTTCCTAAATAAACTGGCTTTTAGTCCCTGGAACTACTTTTCAAGGAACTAAAAGGTTCCTTCAGTCACTGTCGTCTGCGTTTCTACTGTAATCTAAAGACCTGCGAAGATTAAGTAAATTAGTCAGTAATTACTGAAGGAACTGTTTACTGAGATCAGTCAGACTGGCTGTGCTTAATGCAAATAAAATTATATCTTTAACAATGATCCGTTTTGTTTTTTTTAAGAAATATTTATTATGAAATAAATTCTGTGCAAACTATATTCACCGTTATGAAATGCAGAGTATTACATCATCCTTCATCATGCTTCTCTAACAGCTGGGGAATAGGTTGTGTCTCAAAAGGCACAGGTGTGTGCGTGTATAAAGATGTATGGAACCATCGCACAGGGAAACCAACGCCTTTACAGTCCCTGTCGGCAGGATCCAGCCTCACTCTGCGTGGAGTCACACCGGTTGCAGCACACCGCTCAGTGCTGGAACCATAAAGACTGCCACACACACAAACGTGACAATACAAAAAACTAAATCTACAATAAGAGACATACACAACACAGATTACTGACCTGTTGCACACAAACAGTAGACATGGTTGGTTCTCTGGAGAAGCAGGACTTGAGGTAGCCCAAGATTTCCTCCACACACTGACAGAGAATATGGTACATCATTTTATTCATTTGAGTTCAGTCAAATGTGAAAAAGAGTGGTGATACATTGGCTTATATGAATGAAACAAATTAACTTAATTTGCTTCGAAACACTTTAACAATGTCTGGTTTCCAATAGAGCTGATGTCATATCTTTACCTTGCTGATGTCATGTAGTGTGGCCAGCTCCAGGAGCTGAGACAGAACATCTAGCGTGGAACGCAGGAAACCTCCAAACTTCTCCTGGCTACTGTGGAGGTCCAGTGTCACCTAGGAGATAACAAACACAGTTAACACCACCATCAACCACCATTAAGGACAGGGCCACTCAACTATATTGTTCAGAGGGCCACATTTACCCACTTGACCTCTCTCTTGCCTTATGAATCAACACCTTTTTTTCTTTTGCTAATTTTTGTTTATTTGGTAGCATTATTGATATACAGTCCAGATATTACATGTATTTTCTGCTCTGTCTTGTTTGTCAGTGCGTTGTGTCCTCTTTTCTCGCCGCAACCGTCATCAGTTATGAATTTGTTTTTCTTCAGGTTTAAATCCTATTTATTTGTAAATTCTGGCCCGATCGATGACCCGGAGTTGGTCCGCCAGCTGCAAGTTGAATATTATATATAAAAATGGATGCATGTTCTGACCTTGTAGTTGGCGTGTGTAGCTTTGAGGACATCATAGAGCTTGAGGTAGGGCGGCAGGTGATAGAAGTTGCCGAAGGTGGTAGATTTGTTCACGGCAATTGACCCAGTGCCGTCTGCTGGCCTGCCTGCTCACAAAAAGCACAACATCAAACTTATTTAAATATTCAGACACCTCAGAGAGATTATCTGTACCTGTGCTAGTGCATGGTCAGGTGTGCACGTACCTGTGTTGACCTCATTGCTTTTCTTTGGGCTCATAGGGGCAGCACTGGGCTCAACAACATCCTTCTCCTTGCCCTTTCTCCGGATGGGACTGAGGGAGGGGGTGTTGCTCAGGGAGGGGAGGGTGGCCTAAAAGGATGGAGCAGAGTACAAAAAGTCAACTCAGTACAATGGCCTTCCTGTGGATGCCACTTGTAATCAGAAGCAGATAAATGCACTTACATATAATCACTTTGACTATGAGCCAATCAAACCAAACACAAAGACTGTATGAACCTTAACCGCTGGTCCGGGTGGTATGTCGTCCAGCACATGGGCACAGATGTTGAGGATCTTCAGTAAGTGAGAGAAGAGCTGCTCCACCATGGCCACCAGGGAGCGCTCCGACAGCCCTGCCCAGGGCTCCTCCATCTTATTTGGGCCTCCGCTGGTGTTCGTGCTACCGCTGCTGCCTTCTTCCTCTCCAGACCAAGGGTTGCGCATGCATTTAGGAGCCACAGCTGGGAACATCATTAAAAAAAACAACTTGTTAATCAATAACATGTTGCTGCTTTTGCCTCAGGGTTTTGTTTGCGAGAATGGTGGCATGTCTGCAAATGCAGTATAATTTCAAGCTACATGACCAGGATGTTCAGGTAAAATTTGTATGCATATATTACCCACCAGCAAGCAGATTGCCAGAAAGCAAAAGTGCATCCTGGTGTGACGAGAGATCCAGTGGAAACCAGGCGGAGGAGAGTAAGGAGAGGACCATGTTGGCCATTCCTACTGTCAGAGTCCTTCGCTCAGTGTCTGGTGCAGATGTGGAGGTGGTTGAAGAGGCCGGAGCGCTACTGGGCTGTGACACGCTGCAGAACGGAGAGGCGAAGACGCAAGATAATCAGGTGTAGACAGAAAAAATAGGAAATGAAATGAAGAGAAAGAGTAATGTGTTGTCAGAATGCAGAATAAGCAACCAGGATGACATTAAAGCAGTGATAGGCAGTATATTTCTGGCATCATTGGGCAAAGATTTCATAATAACCTTTCAGCGTATTGTAATTCAAGTGTTCTAAGAGGAAACTACACTTCTGCACCTCTGCTTGGCTCTGTTTTCAGGCTTTAAAAAAAATCTAGCCTGTGACGGGAGACTTTGGTCATTTCAGACTTCAGATTTCATGACTTTGGTCATTTCAGAGAGAGAGCGTTTCTATTGGATGCAGATGCAGATGCGCGTGCACGTCCCAGGAAAAGTTGATATTCCATTATTGGCAACAACAGTCGACACTGCAAAGCAATCCCAAAAAATAAGACAGACTTATCAAAAAGAGGGTCAATATCGGCGACGCGTTTCAGAGATGGAGAGAAAATGTTGCCGATACTGTAGCTAGCTAAAGCCTCGAATCACAGTATGTCATCTCAAAGGGATTTACAGCACCTTTCTTTGTGAGGGGTAAAGTCCCTGCAGGAGTAATTACTGAAGGGGACATAAACAACTGTTTACTGAGATCAGTCAGACTGGCTGTGCTTAATGCAAATAAAATTATATCTTTAACAATGATCTGTTTTTTTTGGGGGGGGAGGGGTTTTAAGAAATATTTATTATGAAATAAATTCTGAGCAAGCTATTCACTGTTATGAAATGCAAAGTATTACATCATCCTTCTTCATCATGCTTCTCTAACAGTTGGGGAATATGTTGCGTCTCAAAAGGCACAGGTGTGCGTGCGTATAAAGATGTATGGAACCATCGCTCAGGGAAACCAACGCCTTTACAGCCCCTGTCGTTCGGATCCAGCCTCACTCTGTGTGGAGTCACACCGGTTGCAGCACACCGCTCAGTGCTGGAACCATAAAGACTGCCACACATACAACAAATGTGACAATAAAAAAAAACAAAATCTACAATCCGTGAGATGGAGAGAAAATGTTGCCGATACTGTAGCTAGCTAAAGCCTCGAATCACAGTATGTCATCTCAAAGGGCTTTACAGGCCCACAAGTTTGCAAAGAAAACAGGACGGTAATTCTAATAGAATTGCCGCTATATAACGGGATCAGGATCCCGATGATGAGAACTGCCTATCCTGGGGTACTTGAATTACAATATGCTGAAGGGTCATTATGGAATTTTTGCCAAATAACGCCAAACATGAACCGCCTCCCCCAGCTTTAAATGTACAGGTAAAAGGATGACAAACCTGAGAGCCCTGCCCCTGCTGCGGTTTAGACTAGAGCGGGAAGAAAAGCTGCTACTGGAGCTAACATAGCCGCAGTGCCAGCCTGTACTCCAAGTGCACACTGGAAAATTTGAAGCCAGGAGACACAAGGCCTCACAGCAGCCAAACTGCAGAGAAACAGACAAAGGAAGGGTATTTAAACATGTTGTCATGAAAACAAAAAACACACACCAGAAAGGTTTTATATAGCGGGCAAAAAGAAAAGGTAAAGCGTTAATGTGTGTCTGAAAGCTCACAGTCAGGGCTTTGGAGGACGAGGAGGTGAAAGCGTGGGAGACCGCAGTAACCACTCTGGACAAATTGTTCTCGATTGTGACATCAGACACATTGTTGGACAAGTTGTAGCCTCTGTACGTCCTGGCAGACAGAGAAAAGAGCAGAGTTGAGAAGTGACCAATGATCTTGAGAATTATTTCTAAGCAGTAGGATGGCATTGAGAGCCTATGAGGTGTGACACCAAAGTAGTGTGTCTCTGTGTGTTTCACATACCTTGTGATTGTACTAACTGTGAACATTGAGGGGGGTTGTGTCTCATGCATCAGCAGCTGCAGGTAGACTGAACTCTGGTCCCGAGCAATAGCCACCACTGGGTCTACTTGACCCTGGTCACAGTCATAGAACATCCTGGAAACCAGCCTGGTAGAGGGAGAGAGGCACAGAGACATGTGGGAAGGATTAGAGGAGAAGGAGAAGGGAGACATTGGAAGGAAAAAAACACTTTTAATAACTTGTACCAAATTGTCAAGTATACAATAGGGCTGTGTATTGGCAAGAATATTACGATATGATACAGGGGTTTTACGCCCCACCCTTGGGAAGCCCTATTGGGGCGAACAGCACTCCAACACTGACCCAAACAAGACACCTTTAAAACTCTCAAATCCATAGGATTTATTAACAAGAAAATATGGAAAAGACAAAATATCAAGTCCTAAACTGAGAGGGAGCAAAACCAGCAGTCCCCACACCAGAAGCCTCTCCCTTCTGCTGCTGGCACATGAGCTTTTAATCGCTTCCTTCCCAACCTCGTTGAGCAAATGCAGCACACCTAGGCACCTCGTTGAGGAGTGCAGCACACCTGGGCAGAGCTACTAGAGAGGGAAAATCTAATTTTAAGAAAACCGTCATAGTATAAAGACACACCACCATGTGTATAAAATCTGATTAAAAAAAGTCACTATGTTAAATGGCTACTATGGGGACTAACTATGGGAACCTAACATCATCAAACATGAATACAATTAGACTCATTGGCTCCACGAGAGTCTCAGCTTTACAGTGATACCTAATTTATGTAATTCCAAGACTGTTTAGGGACCCCAGTATGCAGAAATATTCAAATACACCATTTTAGAATAGGCAAAAATAACACATTTATACTGCATTAAAAAAACTGCATGTTCTTTGCCCCAAACTGCATGAGATTATCATAAAGTGGGCATGTCTGTAAAGGGGAGACTCGTAGGTAGCCATAGAACCCATTTTCATTTTCATATCTTGAGGTCAGAGGTCAAGGGACCCCTTTGAAAATCACCAAACCAGTTTTTCCCTAACCAAAAGTTTTTGGAGCAAACTTTGGAGCGTTATTTAGCCTCCTTCCCGACAAGCAAGTATGACATTGTTGGTGCCAATGGATTCGAGTTTCATATGATACAAGGACCTTCACTCTAAGTTTAAAACTAAGCCTGCTACAACCTCCCAAAGACAGAATAGCGGCCGGTCCGCCGTCAGATTTTTAAGAGGTTAATTAAAAATTGATACAGAGTTTTTTGAGAATCGATACAAAACATAATATCACTCACGTGAATCGATATTTTCTTACACCCCTAGTTTACAAGATATGTATATATACAATACAGTATATGAGAAGAGATAGTATACCTGCTGACAGCAGAGGCTGCCACGTGCCGGACTCTGGGGTCATCATCTCCCAACAGACGGATGACCACATCATTCAGGACTCTTTCCTGCAGCCGCAGCCGCTAGATAGAGAGTGATGGAGACGAATTAGGGACCACAGTCTCAGCAACTCAAGTTGAAAACTTTTAAGAGACACCCTGCATGTGTTTGTGTCTAAAAATATACTACAGGGAAGGTAGAATGGAGAACTTACCCCAGTGTAGTGATGATCCCCTTTGTGTAAAGTCTCCGTTTTCCTCTCCAGGAAATTAACTAACCTAAAATAGTAAAGAGTGAATATCTTTAGTAGGCAATCACAGGTAATACATTAAAAAAAAAAATCAAAATTGATCCTACCGAAAGTCCATCTCAGCCAGGGTCTCCAAGAGCTCAGTGCGAACAAGCCAATAGGAGGAGTCCCTCAGAGCAAGAAGGTTTATCACCAGCTGCAAGCCGAGCTCACTCAGGGTACTGCTGCACACAGTCATGATGCAGTGCTGAAACACACATATAAAAAAGGTCAGACTCAAACTCACACACACACACACTTACTTACTCACACACATTACTGACACACTCGTACAGATAGGTCTTACCCTCACTGCAGAGCAAGCCATCTTGCAGGTGACGGAGGATTCATCTTTCAAAGTCTTCTGGAGCAAAGGCACCAAGTCCACCAGGGACAGAGGGTTACCTGGAGAGCAGCAGGATGTACAGGTGAGACAGAACCAATAAATACTATCCAAACTTTGTCAGCACCAAGACAAACACGCCTGTACAAATAACGCCCCACACACACACACACCAACCTGTTGCACTTTGCACACTGGCCAGCCAGGTGTGTATGTTGTAGCGTGTTTTGGTGAGCGCAGCTTGTATGATGGCTGCACAGAGGATGGCTGTGGCCCCTCTGATCTGGGGGTCCCCATGGTCAATGAGGCCCAGCATGTCACTGATATACTGCTGCTCTGCAAGGGGACAGAGAAAGACAGCGGGGTCAAAGACGGTGATTGAAAACACACAAATACAGTTGTCAAATAATGCACTTTGTAACTTCCACTGCAGAATTTGTAAAAACAAATGCACTACAGGCTTTTTTCACACAAGATGTTCGACATGTCACAGTAGGAAAAACACAGGTGTAAATAATAAAAACAACTAGAGACCATCTTGCAATGGGGTCACACCAGCAGCAATGCCAAATCAGGCCTGGGGCATAAAGTGGCGGGGCCAATGGCCCCATCTCTACTTCCTATCTCCCCTACTTCTGGTGCTCTTGCTCGGACCACACCCATTTTCAAACTCTGCCTTCATTTTGATCTAAACGACACACCTTCCGTGACTGCATCATGCAATGTTGCATTGACAAAATCTGTCCACAGACATAAATATAAGCACCTGGCAAAGAACTCAAAACTGCCTAGTCGCCGCTACAGTAGGTGTCTCCAGGACTACATTTTGCCATGATGACTCACACATAAACTCATGAGGTGAAAACAATACCAGCGTCGCTGTCACAGCTGGTAATGATGGCTGTATTCCATTTAGCTGCTTTAGTTTCAGGGTCCGGGCATTGTGCATGCTGGCTCACTGTTATTGCTAACTGGGACACCGTTAATGTTATTAGTACTACTACGACAAGTCAAAATGTATGTTGTGAAAAAGGCCCATTGTGCTCCATAAAAAACAGTGGAAACTACTCCTTATTCAAGTGAATGTGGAAGGCCACAGATAAACAAGCCAGCTATTTCAATATAGATACTGTGTCCACACTTACAATGAGCATTAGAAAGCAAAACCAACAGTCTGCAATTTACAATACAATACAATTTTACCTGCAACAATTCACCAAAAGTATAAAATATTGCCATTTGCTGAAAACAGAATTTTGTAGTGCATTTGTATTTTGCTCGTGTTTTTCATTAAGAGAGGTTATCCAAAACTCCAGCTACACTCAGTTCTTCAAGCTTCAAACTTCAGAATTGTTGCTTAATGTTTATCCATATAATCGTATCATGACAAATTCTTAATATTATTATCTCTCTCAGTGTACTTACACAGAATATAAATAACAGCTAGAAACAAAGACAACAAAGCTGGACAGATAAAGGTGAGGAATAGGCAGGACTGTTATGTACACAAGTAGTGAAAAAATAAGTATATATAAATATTATATAAATATGTATAAAAAGCACAGCACGTGGAAACACCTGTGTGGGTGTGCAGGGCCTTTAGATATGTGAATTATTTTCCCTGTGAAAACTGTATGATGTTGTTCTAGTAAATTACTAATAAAACCCTTTGACTCAGAGAGGATCTGAGTGATTGTTGTTGCAATATTAGTTTTATCCATAAATCCCAAATAGAGGCCTTTTGTTAAAACAGACCTGTTCATAAATAGGATTGTCTGTAATTTTTGATGCCCCTACCTTCGACTGGAACGCCGTCCAGCGGCTCCAGGTAGAGGGAATTAAAGAAGGCTTCAGGATGCAGCGCTGCTGCCGCCCCGACACAGCTGACCGCCAGAGCCTTCACGCTCACTCGCACCTCCTTGTCAGGGGTCAGACCTGGAAAAACACAGCACAGTAAAGACTTATATACACACACAATGATGTCAAATAAAACATGAAGGGAAAGCCAAATAAACAATTAACAACATTGTGTTGAGGTTGTGTCTCTAAATATTGTTCATTGTTTAAAATGTGATAACATAAGAGGTTTTCTATCATAGTCATGTCAATCAAATTAATCAATAAGTAGCCAGCTGAGGAGTTATGCTAATGAACATCTGCAGCTTCAGTTATTTATTAAAGGGCGGGGCCATTATTTTTGATTTTTTGTTTTCTTTATCATTCTGTGGCTTTACACTGGTGTTCCTTGTGTATTAATATCCACACATTCAAACTTTGGTCAGAGTATGTATGTTTTGGTGTCAAAATGCTATTTTCCCACGTGGCCTGACGTAGGTTTCTGCATGATGACACCATTACATGTACAGTATATATACATCCTTACAGTCAGTATATTAACGTTACATACAGTAACTTAGATGGCGGTCGACACGCTCCCAGTTTGGAGAAGCAGACAGGAGTACCGGCGTGAAAGCTAAGCAATGTACTGATGTGTTGACGCAACGTTAGTTCAGAACCGAAAGTCACACAATAACACAAACAAACATAACGGATTGATGCAGCGGTAGACCAGAAACTTTTAGGTGGCTAAAATACGTTTTTCTGCCGCTCCTGTCCACAGCCGCTTTACCTCGCTGTCAGATAGCCCGTTTCAAAAGTTACTTAGGCCGTTATATCGCGGTCTTCAAGACCAGACCAGACTCAATTCAGTCATTTTACCCTGCACAACGCAGGAGTATAGATACAACCCCACTTTAAAAAATGTGAACCTTAGCACAGCCAACTCTGACTCAGCTAGTGCTAGTGTTCACATTATTCATAACCTTATTGATTAGCTTCATGAGTAGCTTACTTTGGAAACCTACATCACTGCTTTTTGCAACGGCTGAGTGGGCGTTTCCATTTGAAAAAAGTGGAACAGAACACAGATGGACCCGCCCTTTAAGGCTTTCTTTATAGCCACGTCTTGCAGTTGCTCCAACTTGAGTATCTCAAAAACTGGGCTAGTGTCATTGGTACTTTCATTCGTAGGCAAACATGATGGGATTTATTTAAAAACACACCTATGGCATATTTTGAGCAGTTTTGTTAACACTCACCATTTTTTTCTCCTGTCAGTAGGAAGGAAGCAGCAAGAAGCCGTACACAGTGCACCAGCGGCTCCACCCCCTGGTCTGTATAATGTCCAATTGGACCCTTTATCCGCGATGGCTACGAAGCAGACGATCCAGAGTTAGAGATAGATGCATAATAATTTTGCTTTATTTACCTGAGAAAAACTGGCATGGATGTTTTTGCGTGGATGTGTCTTTACCTTGTTGTCAGGTTCGGGTTCAGCAGGTTCGTCCTTTGGTATGAAGCGGTCCACACTGCTGTCTGAACCCTGCCGGTTGTGACCTCGGCCTTCGAAGAGATGAGGCTTGCTCAGAGCTGCACACAAGCACACATAGAAACAATATGCATAATTAAGAAATTATGTCCATAGTTAATCGCACATTTTTTATCTGTTCAAAATGTACCTTAAAGTTTAAAAACATATGCTCATATCATAACATGGCAAACTGCAGCCCAACAGGCAACAACAGCTGTCAGTGTGTCAGTGTGCTGACTTGACTATGACTTGCCCAAAGACTGCATGTGATTATCATAAAGTGGGCATGTCTGTAAAGGGGAGACTCGTGGTTACCCATAGAACCCATTTTCATTCACATATCTTGAGGTCAAGGGTCCCCTTTGAAATGGCTATGCCAGTTTTTCTCGCCAATTTAGCATTAGCAAGTTTGGAGCGTTATTTAGCCTCCTTCATGAAAATCAAGGACGCCATGGTTGGTACCAATGGATTGGTTTTCTAGCTTCATATGATACCAGTATCTTCACTCTAGCTTTAAACTGAGCCTGCTACAACCTAAAAATCGCAAGTTGCATTAATGCGTTAAAGAAATTAGTGGCATTAAAATTAATTTGAGTTAACGTGTTATTAATGCATTAACTTTGACGGCCCTATAAAAAAGCTTTATATCGATAAGCAGAACCTCTTTTCAGTGAAAACCAGTGCGTCTGTGTCTATGTGTGTGCACAATTGCGTTCACAAACATACCCAGTGCTGACTGCAGGAATGGTTCTGTGGGCTCTTCTTGGGAGGAAGGCGCTGCTCCTTCATCTTCTTCATCCTGTAACGTCCCGATCTGCATCCCAGAGTACTGGCTCTCACTGCCGTCCAGCACCTTATGCACAGACACACAGAGCTCAACTTACATTACAGAAACACCAAATGCAACTACTTTTGAAACACAACCGCATGCTAAGGATACCTCAATAGTTCAGACTCATTCATTATCGAGTTAGATTTGCTGGATTGAGGACAGAGACACACAGCATAACAAACGACGACTTAAAGTGCAAGTCAAACAAATGGTTCCTTTTCAAAGCTCGACTGGATCATGCTCGGGTCGCTTCATTTACAGCAAATCAACAACACACACAGGAAGAAGCACAGGCTTGAGAACTCTGTAATTGTGGTTACCACAATCCACCAGAGGAAGAGCAAGCTTTTGATCCAAACTACTCAACTTTGGAATTAATTCCTCTTACATCAAGAAAGCGAGTGTTATTTACTACATAGACTACATGAGGTACACACATGACATTTTACAGAGAACTAGTTTATCCTAGCAAGATGTATAAAGTAACCCAAAAATATGATTTTTCCAGGTTTGGCCTTCGCTGGAACAAAAGCCTGTCACAGTCTCTCGAAAAGGTAGAGGGTACCAAATCTGAAGGAGAACAACTAAAAGGAACAGATGGCTTTCATGCTTCTACTTTCAACTCTTCACTGCAAGCCACCAACATAGGATGTCGGGGTTGCTTGTTTTTACAGAGGTCTTTCAAAAGAATCTAATTTTTTTGGAAGGGGGAATCACTGGAAACGAGGAGGAGGACAAGAAGGGGCATAATGTATAGTCAATGACAACAAGAAAGGGGAAAGTAGCAATAAGCAGGGCAAAATCTGTGCATGGGTTGTGACGAACGAAAGGAGAAAGAAAGAATGGAGAAAGCCACAAGTTTCCAGACAAGCAAGCCCCTCCCACTCCGTTCAAAATGTCCAATTGGCTGACCTTGTCACTAGTGCTAGAGGAGGAGGAGGTGGCATAGAAGGAGGAAGAGGAGGAGAAAGAGAAAGAAGAAGACGAAGAGGAAGCAGTGTAGACAGAAGAGTCGCTGTCTGTGGCATCGGGACCCTCGGTGGAAGTTGGCGAGGGAGGGAACGGCTCATTCACCCGCGGCAATGGAGTGCGCGACTGCGACGGAGCGGGGAGAAGGATAAAGGAGAGGGGGCAAGACCATAGAGGTAGAATTGTTAGACTGGACAATCTCACACCAAAATGTCTCTGAAGGGGAGCAGCGAAACCCAAATGATTGAACCAAGTGTGTGATATCACATCTTAGCCTACGTATTAAAATATGGTATACACACCATAAAAAGATGTGAAAGATGACCATACTAGTGGTTTGCATGTTCCGCTACTTACTTATTGACCAGTTCCCAAATCTTTTAGATGGCATGGTACAGCGGTCCTGTAGGAAAAGGGCTTTAAACCCTAAGACCGGCGATCCCGACCAACTGTACTGTGTTTCAGAGGCTGTAGCAGGTTCAGTTTTAGAGCTAGAGTGAAGGTGGATATATCATATTAAACTAGAAAACCTAAGGAATTCAGTGGTAATGTAATGCTAGCTTGTTGGGAAGGAGGCTAAATAATGCTCTAAGTAAGGCTAAATTTTGGGGGGGGGAAAACTGGCATGGCCATTTTCAAAGTGGTCCCTTGGCTTCTGACCTTAAGATATGTGAATGAAAATGGATACTCTGGGTACCCACGAGTCTCCCCTTTACAGACATGCCCACTTTATGATAATCACAGGCAGTTTGGGCCAAAAACCATGCAGTTTTATGCATGCAGTGCAAATGTGTTTTTTTCACCTATTTGTTTTTGAATATTTCTGCATACTGTGGTCCATAAACAGTCTTGAATTACATAAATTGGGTATCACTGGACAGCTGAGTCTCTTGTGGATCCAATTAGCCAAATTGAATTCATGTGTGATGATGTTAGTCCCCATAGGAGCCATTTCATATAGCAAGACCATTTTTTTAAACTTGACCTTGCTGTATAAAATGACCTGTGGTGACCTCTAGGATAATCACAGCCTCATGAAACATTACAGCCAAAAACTAGAGACCTAGAGCATTCAGAGGATGGATGGCTTTCCTAGGTAGATTGACAATAAGAAGTGCTCTCCATCTATCGCCGAAAAAAGGAAATTCTTGCAGAAATCTCCAAATGTCAAAAGTTTTTGATACCAAATCACAGCATGGCTTTTTCTATGGTGTTCCTCTAGGTCTTGGTGTCTTAATGTGGTATTTCAGAGAGGTTTTTGATCATTTTTATAAATTTTTGAATGGTAAAAAATGGTTAAATTTAGCATCAAATCTGTGTAACAAATGGTATCAACCCACAAACTGCTGCAACAAATTATGAGACATAATAGAGCATGGGAATGACCATCATATTCTTCTATCATCATGTTCCAAGCCCTCATACACTATTTATTTTAACTAATTAATTAATTAATTAATTAATTCATGTTTATTTCTAATTTATGACTAGAACAACTTGACACACAGTGCTGAGCTGCATCTCAAATTAATCTTCAGGTTCTCAGCTTTCAGATGATGTACACCACTTCTATGTGACATCTACTTTTGACCTGCTATCTCCCCTTAAAGACCCCCTGTACCCCCCTAAAAAAGACAAAAACGGGTCTATTATGAGTCTCAGAGACAAGACTAGCATCCTATCTCTTTGATTGGAGAACTTTTCTACAGCTGCCACAAACTGTTGCTTATAATACTGTACAGCATGAACTGAAGCTAGTGACTGTCTGTAAGGTAGGCTATCAACTGAAAGAATTATTCTACGATTTGGGAAATGGTTTACGTCATTTCAAGTATATGCAAAACCACAGATACGGTCCTTTAGTCCGTAAAAAATGTGAGGAATTCATATTTTGTCCATTCTAGAAATCCAAACTCTATGAAGTGTAGCAGCATCATTCATAAAGCGGGAGCTATGCCATTAGGGACATTAGGGTTCATAGTTAATTATAGCATTGCATGGTAATTAAGTCTTTCAGTGTCTACGGAAGCACACTGTCCTCTGTATTTCACAAACATTAAAAGCACTGTATGTTCAAGCTGTATTCTACAACAAAATTAAATCTCACTCGCATGCCCACGTAGTCACACTGACCAGTTCTGCTACATCCGAAGGGGTGACAGCAGAGTCTGGTCCCTCCGTGGTGGTCTGGGAGGAGTCGCTGGGTGGAAGAGAGCGATCGTTAGTGCCTAGCAGAGTCCCGCCTTCTCCTAAGGGCCCTCCCTCCATCTCTGGTGTGGTGTAGTCAGCCGTCTCTGGAGTGATGTTGGCCCCGCCGCTGGAGCTCCGACTCAGCATTTCCTCCTCGTTGTCGTTGGGCGACTCGGGAGTGTCTGATGCGGATGTCCCGCCTCCACCGCCACCCTGCTCTGAAGAGGCACTGAGGTCCACAGAGTCGCCAGGCTGCAGGGTATGCTGGGAGGAGCGCGGTTGCTCGGTGATGATGTCCGCCTGGGCTGCGGGGGAGCCGTCTGCACCAACGACTGACGCTGAATGAAAGACACACACAAAGCCCATTTTCTTTTACTGCATGGGGCTTCACCGTCGAGTTTGAAGAGTGAAGCTGCCAAATTGTTTACATTTTACATCCTGGTGGGTGCATCTCACCTGTGAAGGCACCGGTGGTGACTTCTGTTCTCTCAGCGTCATCCTCCAACCCATCCTCCTCCCCAGAGAGCATTTTACCTGGAAACAACAGGTCTAGTGTCAACATAGCATCAGCATCAGAAACTAAAACCTGGGTCGTGCAAATTTACTTTTAACTGAGTGCATAAAAAAACAGACTCTGTCTCATGTTTTCTTGAATATGTATTAGGGCTGTCAATAGATTAAAATATTTAATTGCGATTAATCGCATGATTGTACATTTCTGCACATTTTTTTCTCTGTTCAAAATGTACCTTGAAGGGAGATTTGTTAAGTATTTAATACTCTTATCAACATGGGAGTGGGCAAATATGCTTTCTTTATGCAAATGTATGTATATATTTATTATTAGAAATCAATAACCAACACAAAACAATGACAAATATTGTCCAGAAACCCTCACAGGTACTGTATTTAGCATAAAAATATACTCAAATCATAACATGGCAAACTGCAGCCCAACAGGCAACAACAGCTGTCAGTGTGTCAGTGTGCTGACTTGACTATGACTTGCCCCAAACTGCATGTGATTATCATAAAGTGGGCATGTCTGTAAAGGGGAGACTCGTGGGTACCCAGAGAACCCATTTTCATTCACATATGTTGAGGTCAGAGGTCAAGGAACCCATTTGAAAATGGCCATGCCAGTTTTTGTACTTTAGCATAAGTTTGGAGTGTTATTTAGCCTCTTTCCCAAGAAGGAGGTATGACATGGTTGGTAGCAATGGATTCCTTTTTGGTTTTTCTAGTTCCATATGATGCCAGTGTCTCCACTCGAGCTATAAAACTGAGCCTGCTACAACAACAAAATTGCAAGTTGCATTAATGCGTTAAAGAAATTAGTGGCATTAAAACAAATTTGCGTTAGCGCGTTATTATCCCTAATATGTATACATTAAAAAGTAAATATTGTGCATAATTGACAATATACCCAGACTTTAGAGGAGAATCAACCACCGTAGATGACTCAGTCTGAGGTGAGTTTTCCCAAACCCTGATCAGTTAGAGGTGAGCAGAGGAGATAAATAGACTAGTCACCTCTCTGTTTCCTGAGAAGGAGTGGACTGCAGGAAGACCCTCCCCCCGCTGCAAATGGCAGGAAACAGGAAGTAGAGACAGGGAGGCGAGGAAGAGAAAAGCAGCAAAAGCTCAGAAGGACTCAGAGGAAACGGAACAATTATTCACAGATGACAGGGAAAGAGTTGGCAAGCAAAGAAAAATGCCGCGAACACAGACCAAAGCAGAAACCAGAGTAGAGCAACAACACAGTTTGATCGACTAATTACCTGCAAGTCAGTAAGGGTTAATGAATTAAAAGCTACCTGAAGCAGATACATTGGCGTCCCGAGTGTCAGGCGACTATGTAAAACACTGTAGAGCCCACATTACATTGTACAAAAGCTTTATGAAGACAATCCCAACTGATTACCGATGAGCTCGAGGATGCTCCCGGAGCGTGCGCGGCTCTCGGTGTCCTGGCGGAACACGGTGCCGTGGGGAATGCTGCCTGCGGTGATGAGCATGTGCAGAAGCTCTGGCGGGGGAGTCCTGAACATCTGCTGCAGGAGCTCCAGAGCCGCAGTGACCACATTGTGATCCCAGTGCTGTGTGTAGTGTAAGGTCAGCTCGTACACCTTCAGACACACACATACATGAAATTTAGCCAAAACTCTACAATTAACATACAAACCACTGGTATCCACACAACGCCCCTCCTCTCTCTACCTGTAGCAGTTGTTCAGGTGTTGGCTGTACATCAGCCTCCTTCCTCATGACTCCAAAGCTTCCTTTGAGGCTGGTGGTGTTGACTTGCTGTTGCAGCTGAGGCATCAGGTAGCGAAGGGTTAACAGCACCCCCAGAATTAGGTGGCTGGGGTGCTCCTCATCCACTGGAACTAGCAGACCTAGAAAAGGACAGAAGGTCAGGTTGTGTGTTTACTTGTCCTATCCGTATATCTGTTTGACGGCAAGGTAAACCAGTGAAAATATTCTAAATATAGCGTACACTTAAACTGATATTGATTTTTTTTTAGGTGAGCCTTTCTTTTAAGTGGCTAAAATACGTTTTGCTGCCGGCCCCGTCCACAGCAGTACATGGCTTTGCTCCCGTCTGGTAACTCCTGTCTGTTTCTCCAAACTGGGGACGTGTCGACCGTCATCTACTGTAGGTAATACACTGACTATGTATAAGTACCTCATACAACCCCACTTCAAAACACCCGGACTATCCCTTTAAGTCAGAGTATGTGTGTGAATGTGGCCCTACCCAGCAGCACATTGAGGAGCCAGGTATAGAAGTAGCTGGTGCGTCTGGAGTGTTGGCACACGTTGACGGCTGAGCTGGCTGCTGTCCGTCTGATGGTGGGGGAGCTGGACTTCAGGTTGGCTACGAATGACTTCAGCAGCACCTGGGACAAAAATGGTTGGACTACAATGACAACAAGCTGTTGCAAGATGTGCACATTTCCCTGCATAAGTGGTGTCAAATTACTGTTATTTATTATTATTTTTTGTCAGTAATTTTTGTTTAAAAATGATACATTTTGACAGGGCTGGAAAAATTTAATGTTTATGGAGCCAAGATGGGAAATATAATCTTCTGACTGACTTTCAGGTCAACTCAAGCTTATCTTTGATTGGCGGGAGAAGAGAAGAAACAGGAGAGGAAACACCAAATTCCCAAAGACAATAGATGAAGCAAAACAATTATTTAAAATAAAAAATGATCCGAGTCCAAATTCAATTTCCATACTAAACAGTTTCAATGTTTCTGCTTCGTGTGGATACCTTGATCTCGCCATCATTGGCGAAGTGTCCCAAGGCAGACATGATCTTGGGCATTGCTGCGGCCAGAGTCTCCTGTACTGTCTCCTCCTGCCGCTTGGTGATTCGGGAGAGGCATGGTAGCAGGTTGACCAGGTAGGGTCTGGACCACAAGAGATGGAGGGAGGGAGAAGAATGCAAACAGAACAAAGTAGTAAAAAACAAACAAACATTTAAAACCGAGTTAGACAGTGATGTTTCTTCCTCTAACCATATCTGATTGTGAGGCATGCCAGAGATCCCGGCCGAGTCTTTAAGAGGCTGTAGATGGTTTTAGGGAGAATATTTTGGTATCATTTGAAACTAGGCGACCTAAGGCATGCATTGGTACCAACCATGGCATGTCAGCTTGTCGGGATGGGGGCTAAATAACGCTACAAATTTTGGCGAGGGAAAAACTGGAATGGCCAAATTCGCGGGGGTGCCATTGCCTCTGACCTCAAGATATGTGAATGAAAATGGGTTCTATGGGTACCCACAAGTCTCCCCTTTACAGACATGCCCACTTTATGATAATCACATGCAGTTTTTTTGCATGCAGTATAAATGTGTTATTTTTCGCCTATTCTAAAAAATGGTGTATTTTAATATTTCTAAACAAAACAGTCTGGGATTTGCATAAATTGGGTAAGACTGCAAAGCTGAGAGTCTTGTGGATCCAATGAGCCCAACTGTATTGATGTGTGATTATGTTAGTCCCCATAGTAGACATTTCATTGTAGCAAGACCATTTCTTTTTTTTTTAAACTTGACGTCACTGTAAAAATAACCTGTGGTGACCTCTAGGATAATCAAAGCCTCATGAAATTTACATGCACAAACTACAGATCTAGAGCATTCAGAGGATGGATGTTTTTCCTAGGTAGATTGACAATAAGGGTGTTCTGAGCAGTTTCCAGAACAGAATAGCTCGACATCCAATCGCCAAAAAATGAAATTCTTGCAGAAATCTCCAGATGTCTAATGTTTTTGATACCAAATCACAGCAAGACTTTTTTCTATGGTGTTGCTCAAGGTCTTGGTGTCTTAATGTGGTATTTTGGAAGGATTTTTGATCATTTTTATCAATTCTTCAACGGTAAAAAAAAATGGTTAAATTTAGCACCAAATCTGTGTAACAAACGGTATCAACCCAAAAACTGCTGCAATAACTTATGAGACATAATGTAATGTACTTCTATTATAATGTTCTAAACCCTTATACACTTTCACAATTTATTTTTTGACTACAACAACTTGACACACAGTGCTGAGCTTCATCTCAAATTAATCTTCAGGTTCCCAGCTTTTAGATGATGTACATCACTTCTATGTGACATCTACTGTTGAACTGCTAGCTCCCCCTAAAGACCTCCTGTACCCCCCTTTAAAAAGACAAAATGGATCTATGTGGGTCTCTAAGGGTTAACTAACTACTGATTTTAAGATCGTAAGTTTACAATCTACACCAAAATTTGCTGTCCTGGGATTTCCCCCTTGGCATAAAGTAATTTAAATATGGTTGCCATCATGTGAATGAAGTAGAATGCCGTTTTCAGGCATTGTGTGTGTATATACCTGCATTTCTGTGGTCTGATGAGGTGAGCAAGCTCTGCGAACCTCCACAAAGCTGCCCTCAGACTCCGTGAGGCACCGTTCTACAGAGATACACAAATACCCATTGACATCAACACATCAAGCATTTTAACTTTCATACTTTACATGAAACACATGTCAAACCTTAGTCTGTGAGAATAACACTGTAATATAAAAAAACGACAAACAACACAGATACATATCTCATACCTTTTTAATTTCTTTGTACAGCTCCAGCTGCAGTCTAGGCAGGTTGGAGTCCATCAGCGCCTGGAAATAAACATAAAAAATGATGATCATCCTGGGCAACATGGTTTATTCAACAATAAAAACTGACAACCAAAATACTTTTAAATGGATTGATAATCAATGAATAACTTAATTTATCCCTAATGGGGCAACTGGATAGGGTGATAACACATCTGATCACATCATTCAAATCAAGTTCATTATTCAGTAATTGCACCATGTCCTCAGTGAGTACCAAGTGAAAATTAACTGACGATCAACGTTATTGTCCCATCATCGAAGAAACAATGAAGGACAATGTTGAAAAGAGGAGAGAGGAGAGTAGTACTGGATCCTGCTCACTTTGATGATTTTGTTCAGGCACTCATCGGCTACCATACGGACATCTGATTCGCTGTCATCGCTGCAGAGCAGGAACATCTCCATGGCGATTCCCAGCAGTTTCTGAAACTCTGGAGACGTTCTGCTCCCAGGACCATAGAGAAGAACAATGAGGCAAATGTCATTACGCACATACATACTCAGCTTTCAACAGACATTGTCTGTACATGTCAATAACATTATTCTGAACTGTTCACACATTAAACACTCAACACCCACACAAGTGACGTTCTTCCATTCAGCTGTATTTCAGTCAAAAGCTTTTCATAGGCGGTTTCCAAGCTCCTGCCTTTCCCTCCCCCACACACAACCTCGCACACACACACACACACAGATTAGTCCCGTAGTAGCTAGGTAGTTTATCAGATTTAATGAGAATAATGAGACTTTATGGAGAATTATTGATGATTATGGTCATGACTAGTTCTGAACTACCTGGAGCTGAGCATCCCTGCTGTGATTGAAGCAGTATTAGTGCCTAAAAAAACACTGGCCCTGGAGCGTACCAACTTTATATCTTGCCAATAATACATAATAAAGATAAAAGCAGCCTATAATAAGAGCTTACTGTGCTTTATATGACATAACAAACATCTACGATCTTTGAACACTAATAGCTAAAGCTACATTTTCTCAAATTTTTAAGAGCAAGCATTTGGAAGTAATCATGGGTTTGAAATCTTCCACATTTCTGTGACACCGGTTCGCAGTAGAGATCAATCTGGTTCACCTGAATAATAACGAATCGTCCACTGGGGACCATTAATATATATGGCAAAGTAACCTGACTAGTAATTAAGATAGCTTGATGTGGATCATAATAAATGCAGCAGATCAGGCTATTCAGGCAAAATATGCATCATTCCAATTATAAACAAATAAAGTACGGCAACCATTCTGGTGTGCTTTGCAAAAGAAACCTGGTGGCTACTGTCCAGCTCAGGCAGAAAAAGTATATATATAACCAACCTTACGTGGTAAAATTCCATGCCATATTAATGGTCCCCAGTGGACGATTCGTTATGCAACCCAACACAAACTGGCAACTACTGTATTAGTCTTAGGTTATTGTTATCACACATAGGCCTACTGTTAAATGTAAATTGATGGGGCAAAAAAAGGTTCAATCAGCAAGGCCTACCTCAGAGACTGAGCCACAATGTTTTCACATATTGTCAGGCAGTGGGTGACCCTGTCCTTCTTTGTGGTGGCCTGTTCCTTTTTCCTGTGATAGAGGAAAGATGGGGAGGATGAGAAGAAAGAACAGTAAACAAGAGGCAGCAAAAGAAAAAGGAAGATAGAGGCAGAGAGAGAGAAAGATTGGACAGAACAATTAGGTTCAGACGGAAAAAGCACCTCCAAGAAATTGTCGGAAGTCATTCCATCTCTATACAGGATTCAAATTAAATTTCGTGCTCATAGCCAAACAGCACAATGGATGGAATACTGAATATAAGAAGTCAGTGCCACCCAACTAAACACTGCAACACTGGTCATTTCTGTAACCATAGACTGTATATAAAGATGGATGACATGATAGCTCCCCAAAAGTGAAGCCAAAACATCTGGATCGCCCCCTGGTGGCTGGCTGCAGTATAGGTCATAAAGCCCACCCCCTCCATGTTAGCACATTAGACATGGGTCAAACTAAAAAGTCAAAGTATACGTCAAATAAATGTTTCCCAAAGATAGTTTCTGTCATATTAGGTAGTTCTTATCACGCTGATGTATGTTCAAGTGTTAATTTTTCTAAGAAGTTTGGTTTTAATTAGTTATGATTCTATAAAAAGGGGCTGAGACATCATGATTGACAGCTGTGATTGACAGCTGTGATTGACAGCTGTGAGTGACAGCTGTGAGTGACAGCGGCTCTGTACAGACATCAACTCCAAATTACGTAAAAATCTCAACATGGCAGCTCCCGTATCATGGATATTTTGGCTTCCCCTCTGTACAGTGGGAGGAAATGGAGACGCGTTTTCCATCTATATATACAGTCTATGGAAAAGACAACAAGTAAAGAGATCCCCATCTGGGCATAAAAAGGAACCACAGTATACTGTACATTTCTACTCAAGTCAAATCTAAGTGTTCTTTGATTAAAAGAGAGAAATGTCCATTTCAAAAGTGTCAAGCCACTTAAGTGGAAACTCACAAGACCACAATTTCATACCTATTTACTCCACATCTAATTATAAAGCAGATATCAGCAGCAGTGACAGAGCAGCATAAACCCTGCTCTGTCCCTGGGTAAAGCACATTTTCTAAAATAGCTGAGGGAGACTACATATACATTATGTTCCATCATTTACAGCTTATTTAAGGTGGCTGCTCTTTTACATTATGTCATGTGAAAACAAGTAGCGAAGTTCTCTATGGATACATAATTGACAAAAAAAAAATGGTGGCCTCCTTGTATGAACCTTCTAAATAATACAACCATCATGCAAACGTAACGGTGCGAGTTGTACATATGGTAGACTCCTAAGTGATGAGCCTGCTCTACACTATATTGATCACCTGCGATCAAAGCACAGTGCATGCCACTTGCTCACGACTTTCTGTTGCACCAGAAAGAAAAATAATCATAAGAGTGCAAAGCGGCTGCAGTTCTCAGAGACAGGCACCACAACTGCTTTGCACCAACTGCAGAAGCTCAATGCATGATTAGAGGGACTTGGCTTTCCCCCAAGCTAAGTCCTTATTGGCTCACCAAATTTAAACCTATGAGTTTCAAGATCTAATCCTATCCAGGTTAATAGCTTTCAGTCATTTCACTGACTAGAAGGTGATACTAATTTGATACATGATTAATAATAGATTTATATTTATGACAGAAGAAAATGTCAAACAACAGTATATTACCATTATAAATTGGTTATACTAAAGGAGGAAAAGCAACCCATTATAGTATTATTTTTTTTAAGCAATCCATTATAGTTTTATCATAGAGAGTATTGCTGACAACAGGTGAAAATAGACATTTTTAGGGACCTCTGGACTGGCAGATGAACCTGATGAGACTGCTGGTGCTGTACAAACAAAATCAGTGGAACAGATTTCCTTGAAATGATTGACTAGGCTGAATAATACATTTGTAAAGGTGGAAAAAGTACTATAATAACTGAAGGTGTTTGGCATGTGTTCCTGGAATGTTTTTGTTTTTTTACTTAACAAGGAGTGACAGTGCTAGCTGTGACAGGGGAAGAGAGAGAGGATGACATGCAGGACAGAGCCACGGATAGGACTCAAACCCCCAGCTCAGGGTCTGAAATAAACTTTTTCCTCTGCCACAGTGGCAGGTCACTGAACATTTCTACCGGCCACTCAGTTTTTTTGTCTGCCATTTCTGAAATCTACACTAGGTAGAACACTTTAAAATTGTAAACACAGTCAGTGGTACCAGACCGTAGAATTATGGAATATATCATGTAACCTTAATCCCTGACTATATTTAATTTAGGAATTGCTTTTTAAAAATAATATTTCTTAATATATCTGCCATGGTGGCAGGTGACCTGAAATTTTTACCTGCCACTGCCAACATTTACCCTGTATTTGGCAGGTGGCAGATGCTAATTTCATTCCCTGCCTTAGCTGCTGAGGTAAGGACTCAGTCTTGGTACAAGGGGCGCCCACTCTACCAGGTGAAACACCGGGGCACCCCACTCTACCAGGTAAAGTACCGGGGCACCCCACTCTACCAGCTAAAGTACCGGGGTACCCCACTCTACCAGGTAAAGTACCGGGGCACCTCACTCTACCAGGTGAAACACCGGGACACCTCACTCTACCAGGTGAAGTACCGGGGCACCCCATTCTACTAACCAGCATGGAGTCCGATGGACAGGCGTAGGTGACGTCAGTCCAGGAGGAGGCTGCCATGTTAATGCACCAGGTCATCAGCAGAACAGTAGTTATGATATCTCCCCTTCAATGTACAATTAACTACACAATGTTCTACTCCCCAAAATGTGAACGTTGATTCCAAACAGGGTTCTTCCGAGATCAACTTATTAAGCAGACACTGAACCTTTTAATTGGTCCCTGGTCCCCTTTTAGCAGGCTAAATAACGCTCCAAACTTGTGCTAAATTTTGGTGAGGAAAAACTGGCATGGCCATTTTCAAAGGGGTCCCTTGACCTCTGACCTCAAGATATGTGAATGTAAATGGGTTCTATAGGTACCCACGAGTCTCCCCTTTACAGACATGCCCACTTTATGATAATCACATGCAGTTTTGGGGCAAGTCATAGTCAAGTCAGCACACTGACACACTGACAGCTGTTGTTGCCTGTTGGGCTACAGTTATGTTATGATTTGAGCATATTTTGTATGCTAAATGCAGTACCTGTGAGGGTTTCTGGATGATATGTTTTATTGTTTTGTGTTGTTAATTGATTTCCAGTAATAAATATATACATACATTTGCATGAAGCAAGCATATTTGCCCACACTCTTGTTGATAAGAGTATTAAATACTTGACAAATCTTCCTTTAAGGTACGTTTTGAACAGATAAAAATGTGTGATTGATTTGTGATTTAGCAGGTGCGTGGGCATCACTCAGCGGATACCTTCTGTGTTAGTCATCATGTCAGCTGGTCTGACCCTAAAGATGCTCCTATAGATAGCTGACACTCACATAAAGGCAACAAAGTCCTGCTAAACATTGGTGAAATGTCTGGCAACAAGTAGATCTCAAATAGCAGGAGACGTTTAACTGAATAACACATTAGACTCTGGTTGCATCTTCAAGCTGTTAAACCCTGAGAGGCAGCAGCGTTAGCTCTCATGCTAAGCTACCTGCTATCTTGCTATAAGACAAACATCACTCACTGCCTCTGGACGAGCTCCTCTGCGGTCGGTGGTCCCTGCTGCTGCTGGAACGACTTCAGACTCTCAAAGGCCTTCATCAGTTTCTCCATGGTGGCCATTTTAGCACTCAAGCTAAGCTAGGCTAGCTAATATTTACTATGTGAGCTAACTAGCTTAGCACAGAGGAGACTAGAGAGAGCGCGAGCGGTGCGTAGTGCGACGAGACGCTGCTCGTTACAGCTACCACCGGCTCTCCGTCGTCTCTGCGTGCAAGATATCTCTCTTATTGCTTCACAGTGTTGATACTAAATGAACTAAACGCTGGTGGATAATGAGCCATCTTTGATGCAGCGCTGCGTTCATCCGACAAGACACACAAGGAAGTGGCAGATGTGACAGTTGACAGAGAGGGGCGGAGCTACAACGTCAGCAGCCAATCAGACTGCGGTATGACGTTGAGTGACGTGAGAAAGAACCAATGAGTGAGTACGTTTTTTTTTTTCTTTTGTTGTGATTGTTGCTGTCACGGGACCGCTGTGATCCAGACTGAAACATATTAGAGCAACAGCAATGCTGCAGCTGTGGCTCTTATTATCCGTGAGCCGAGAAACATGAGTGTGGGAGGTGTGACAGTGGGGAGGCTCGCATCATTGAACAGATAGATTGACAATAACTTGATAGATAGACAATAAATAACCTGATAGATTGACAATAACCTGATGTTTTCAGGTGGAATTTCATTCATTCATTCATTTTCACTGTGCAATATAATTTTCCACTTGTGCAATTTTGTTAATAGTCTGTTTCTTGTCAATACTGTATATACTGCTCCTATTTTTATACTTCCTTCTATTTAAATGGTTCATATTTTGTTACACTTTGTTTAGCTCTTTTTTTTTACTGTTAGCTGATGCATCTTGTTTTTTGCACTATCCCCTTTTCTGCTGTACACTGAAAATGTACCCACGCGGGACTGCGGCATTTAAAAAGGCAAATTATTTTCCCGTTTGCATTAGCATTCAAGCCCCCAGGAAGAGCCCCGAAGGTTGATCCCAATTTTCGTAGTGACCAAACCTACATCCATGGGCCAAACGACGGTTCTACAACTTCTGTGTCCGTCACGTGAGGCCACTGGGCCCAAAAAGGTGGAGGTTCAGGCTGCAGCTGTTTACAGGTGGAGGTGCAGGTTACTGGCAGAAACTGTAGATGGAGGTTTGGCCTCAGCTGTCTGCCAGAATCTGCAGGTGGAGGTGGCAGTGCAGCATGCTGGCGGAGACTGAAGGTGGAGGTTTAGGCTTCAGCTGTCTGCCGGTGGAGGTGGCGGTGCAGCATGCTGGCAGAGACTGTAGATGGAGGTTTGGCCTCAGCTGTCTGCCAGAATCCGCAGGTGGAGGTGGCAGTGCGGCATGCTGGCGGAGACTGGAGGTGGAGGTTTAGACTTCAGCTGTCTGCAGGTAGAGGTGGCAGTGCGGCATGCTGGCGGAGACTGGAGGTGGAGGTTTAGACTTCAGCTGTATGCAGGTGGAGGTGGTAGTGCGGCATGCTGGAAGAGGCTGGAGGTGGAGGTTTGGGCTGCAGCTGTCTGCAAGAACCTGCAGGTGGAGGTGGCAGTGCAGCATGCTGGAAGAGGCTGGAGGTGGAGGTTTGGGCTTTAACCTTCTGCAAGAACCTACAGGTGGAGGTGGCAGTGCAGCATGCTGGAAGAGGCTGGAGGTGGAGGTTTGGGCTTTAACCTTCTGCAAGAACCTACAGGTGGAGGTGGCGGTGCAGCATGCTGGAAGAGGCTGAAGGTGGAGGTGTGCTGCAGCCCGTGCACCTGCCTACTACCTCCATATACAGCCTCTGCCATTAACCTGCACCTCCACCTGCAGATAGCTGCAGCCTGAACCTCCACCTAGAGCCATCAACCTGCACCTCCGACTCCATCTCAAGATTCTGCCAGACAACTGTAGCTCCACCTACAGTTTCTGCCAGCAACCTGCAGCAATACCACCTCCACCTGCAAATTCTGGAAGACAGCTGTAGCCCAAACCTCCACCTACATCCATCAACCTGCACCTCCACCTCCACCTGAAGATTCTTCCAGATAACTGTAGCTCCACCAACAACCTCTTCCTGCCTCCTATCCTATTGCCATGTCAAGACCTTAGCGGAACAGCAGGGACCAAAGTTACACTCGTAAATAGAAACCTTTCAGACAACATGCAAAAACATAGCTGTGTAATAATAGCATGACTGGGTTGATAAATTAAAGCTGTCTTTCTGATTAAATTCTGTTTACACCATCTTTTTCTTCTCACAGGTATTTCCATACGTTGACTGACTGACTGTGATGCTGAACTTCATCGAACAGAAAGAGCTCTTCGTCCTCCCACTAGTCTGAACTCAAGGTAGTGTTGATCAGGCTGATGTACTATAGCAGTAGGAGATATTTGGTGGTGTCTCAGTGTCTAGCCATTCATTTTCAGTCTGATCTTTGAATGCATGTTAGAAATGATCAAGCCTGTAGAAGTCATTAAGTGAAAACAGGGATGTTATACAGTATATCTGAGTGATAGAACATCTTAGAATAATATTTGAGGTGGAAAGACCTCAAATGTTAGAAAGTTTGGTTCTGTTCTGTTCTGTAAATAATCCTACAATGGACTTTGTAAGGGAGGTTTCGTGATGCATGGTATTTTAATACAACACATCTTCTTTGTGGTTTTCTCCAGACCCTGTTGGACTTCACAGACGTACCATTCCAGATCTACCAGGAGCTTACATGAGGACAATTCTCTCTACAAGAGATGTGAAGGATGCAGGGACGCTCCACCTGAGACTTTAGAGCCTTACATTTCCAACTATACCCTCCCTAAAAATGACGGCCAGTTTGCTCGCTTTATTACTGTGTACGAGCCTTTGCACTGTTGCTCAATAAAGTCCATCATTCTCTGCAGTCATTAGATCAGTCATTTGTGTCCACAAGAATTAGCACAAGTACATACATACACATACAAGTAAATACATTCATATTTGAGAGCCTAGTGAATTTTGTCATTTTGAATGCTATATTCTCTTCACACTTTTCTAATTTTTTATTTCAGTGTGACAGCAGATACTTTTACAAACTTGTTACGTTTTGATAAGTCACCCTTTATAAAGGGTTTACAGGAAATATTTGATGCCTTAAAAAATGCTCATGTATCTCTCACAGAAATGTTAGTAAGTTATTAATAAGGGGTCTTGACTTTCTCAATTTCTAATAAGCCATCAGCAAAAGTTTGTCAGTCAACTGCAAATTATAAATGTTAATACATCATCAATAAATAATTCTTATAGTAATCAGTCAATCTTGAAGTTGTATATGTTTTATGTAATTTGATTTTGTTCCTGACGCCCTGCAACCCTTTTTCAGAAAGCAAGTGTTCAAACAGTCATCTTCCTGTCAGCTAAAATATAAAGTGCTATATAAATGTCCACATGGTGGTGCTATCTCATCAAAATTAATTTGTCCCCTTGTTCATGACCTAACATTCCACCAAATGTCATTGAGTTCTGTTCTGTTGGTTTTGAGATGTCCTGGGAACAAACAAACCAGACCAAATAGCCTACATGTACTTTATTTGGCTGTGTGTGAGAAAATCATTACTGAGTGTGTTGTTTATTTTTGTCTTAATACAATCTGTACAGTTTACGGGGAGCAACTCTGTGTGTCTCTTTGATTGTATTTGCATCTGACTGTGTGACTTAATGACAGCTGCTATCAGGCCTAACACAGGGGGCAGACGGATGGCTTTGGATGGAAAATATATCATTTTGTTACACCGATAATATTTCAGAGAAAAGAAAATCAAAAACAGGTGTAAGGTGACCCACAGGTACGCGGCGTCCTTTTTCATGTCCCCTTGCAGCTGGAAAATAATGTCTAAGTATTGACAAACAACCTTCCGTTACTCACAGACTACTTGAACAGTAACGAAAATAATTTGATCCCTGATCCCACTGAATTTTGCTTCATTTTAGAACTATATTACCTAGTTTGACAGCTTGGTTCAAGTTTCGCGAGCCTAAAGTCATCAAATTTGTGACTTGTGTCTGACTCGAGTCAAAGTCACGTGATTCGAGTTCAGACGTCTGGAAGAAGGTAAACAGAGCAGATCACCCTCACTCGAACCCTGATCTCTCATCTAGGCCTGTCTGCCTGAGGCAAGGCAATAAAAGTAGTTATCTGTGGTACAATTAAAAAGTCCTGTTCGTATTCAGTGATGCAAACATCTTCTCTCATCCTTTTACTCTCTTCCCGTGATTCAAACCAAGGAGAACTCATGGTTGTATGCCTCTGCTAACCAGAAAATTTGCAGTTTACATCCATGTCAATAATTAGCATATGAATTATTGTGGTCAAAAATGTGTTTTGTGAGGTCACAGTGACCTTGACCTTTGTGCCAGATGTAACCCAATTCCCTCCAGGTGTTCCTGAGATATTGCTTTCACAAGAATGGGACGGACATGAGGTCACAGTGACCTTTGATCACCAAAATCTAATCAGTTCATCCTTGAGTCCAAGAGGATGTTTGTGCCAAAATTTGAACACATTTGCTCTAGGCGTTCCTGAGATATCACCAGAATGGGACGGACATGAGGTCACAATGACCTTGACCTTTGATCACCGAAATCTAATCAGTTCATCCTTGAGACCAGCTGGATGTTTGTGCCAAAATCTTAAGAAATCCCTCAAGATGTTCCAGAAAAATGGACCAGATGGACGTAAAACCCCAAAACATAATGCACACACGTCCATGGAAATCTAACTTATCTGGCTCTCACCTCCTCGTGGACAATTATACTGAAGCTCATTATACCCACCCCTGACTCAGTTTATTCTGTAATTAAGTCCTTTATGTAATGGGTAGTAGGAGAAGCTTTCATAATTTCTTATCTGCAGCAAATACCCTCTAATGCCACCAGCGCAGGTATATGTTACAGTATATTGTGGCTTGGACATTACATACTGTAGGTCATAGCAGCATGATACTATTCTTCTCCCATCTATGCCCACTTATTAAAACAAATGAATATATATGACACAAATAAGTCAAGACAAGTATTTTTATACAAATGGCAGTGTATTATTTCATAATTACAAATGTCAGATATGGTACAACAACCAGTGATACAACTTGTACAAGAATTAACAATGACTGCAGTGGTTGAACGACATGACTGTACAGATACAAAAAAAGAAGGAAAATCAAGAAGTCCCAGGCCCCGTTTGAATACCCATAATGCATTTGTCCTCCCCCACCCTTCCTTGAAAATATCCTTTGTCTGACATATCTGGACAGAAGAGTGTGGAACTCTGGAGAACCTCCAGGCATTTATCGGTGGTTTTCCCAAAACTAGAGTCAAGTGACATCGAGGAACGGAGGATCTCTCACTTCTAAACCTTTTTCTTTTTCTTTTTTTTTAGGAGGAGGGGGGGGCTCGCCATCACCGCCTTGGAGGAAGGCAGGAGAGAAGGAATGCACGTCATGCATTCAAACGGGGCCAACTCAGCTGGTCACCTTTCCATTTATAAAGTTGTCCTCAGACACCAGTGAGATATGTTGGCACTAGAAGGTCATCATTTACATATACAAGGAACCTGAAGTATTACAAACCGATACATGCTTGAGTAATAAAACATATGTATTTTTTTTTTTTTTTAAAACAGGCATTACAATGCACTTAGTGCGGACATTCAAAACTGTTGAGCTGTTTAAAGTTCCTCTATGTGAAGGAATTACTCTCAGGATGGACGGAATGATAAAGAGGTTGAAAAATAAAAAAGGCGGGATGCGAGAACTTAACTTGGTAGAACTGGCACATACAAAAAAAAGGCCGTCAGTCTTTCTTCAGTAAATTCTTCCGATAACAAGACAAGTTTGATTTACTTAATGTTGCTTTTGGTATCATTGGCAAAAAAAGGTTCAAGACACTTCCTATAGTCATTGTCAAAACACACCATAGTGCAATGAAACTGAATTTCTTTACCGCTATATGGATGGTACAAGTTCAAACAATGACAGAGGCATGGGTGGCAAACACAGTTTAGCTTCCCTGTGAGAGTGAGTGAATGTGTGTTAGAGCTTAGTTACATGTTAGAAATACATCATTTACAAGGTTTTTTGAGGCTAAAGAGCTAAAAGGCTAAAATCTACATAGGCGAGAGAAATCAGCTTCAAAATGTGCCTGAGAGCAACAAAAACAAAAGAAAAAAAATAACAAAGACACTCAGAAACTCAAGTGACGACAAGCCAGCAACAGATGCACACATTCGATTCCTGATTTCTGATAATGGAATGTGCAATAGGGGACAACATTTTTTAGAACAAGCCAACCCTCTAAATGCACCCGATTGGACTGTTATCAGGCCATTAAATAGGCGTTATCGGTAGCTATAAGCACCATAGATGTGGGTCATTAGGGGCCTACTGCGCCTACTACGTTGTAAAACTGAAAGTGAAACTTAAAAGCAACACGTTCTAACATGTTGTAAAACTGAATGAAACGTTGGGTTTTGAACAAACAAAAAGGCTTCTTTAGGTTTAGACAACACAACTACAACTACTTTAGGTTTATGCAACACAACTACAACTTCTCTAGGTTTAGGCAACAAAAAACACTTTTTGGTTTTAATTAACCAAGTTTCAAAAGTGAAAGTAAAACTCTTGTGAACACAAAGACAACTACACGTCGTTGGTTTCACACGGAATGTGAACCCCAGTCTCCTGGGTGAAAACCCTGTATTTTGTGTCTCATCCATCGCCCCTAACCTCCACCCTATATGGAGTTTCAGATTGTCTAAACTACTGCTCCTCACTTCCTCTTTAGCTCCTGTCATAATTACTACGGTCGCTAGTCATCTTCTTTTATACCTTCTCTCGGTGATCTACCATGTGAATAGATGATAAAACCCACTAGTGGGTGTAGTAGGCCCACTATTGACCCGCATCTATGGGGCTTATAGCGACTGATAACGCCTATTCATTAGCCTGACAACAGTCTAAACGGCTGCCAAATTAGTTAATGGGGAATTATATGCGTACCATTTTAAAAGTAAGCGGTCTTGAATGGTTTGAAATTCAATTTGAGTGACAGTCAGGTCCCTACATGATTTCTAACTATTGTATTGTTGTACTTCAATGCATATGATTGAACAGAAGCTGCATTTGCATACAATGTAACACACACACACAAAGCGAACATGTCCAGATTCGGTATTCACAGCATTAAAAACAGGTGGTGGGGAGTAAACAGCAACTGCCTCAAAAGCAAAATTCAAAAGCAAAATGGCTTCTAATGCCACTGAGAACAAAGAATTCGAACATGCTGGGAAATGGACAGAAAATGTGTTTGTTCAGGATCGGTTAACTTGGAAGGAAACACTTGGGTCTATGATGAAACAAAAGTGCGCAACGACTGTGGTTGCGCAAGAGGACGAGTGTTCCTGATGGCAGGACGATAATAAACATCATTCCCCCGTTCCTAACCATCTACACACATACAAGCAACGGATCCAAATCACTCCTATGACAGGACAACATACAGGTTTTCAATGGAATAGTTAAAGGATAACTTTCAACCTGGAACCTACTTTCCCATATTTGTGTCTAAGTGATTAACGTAGACTTTGAAATTGGTCCAGTATTGAGGGAGAACGCTGCAGCCGCTAAACGGGCTGTAATGTAATCAATTGGGGCAACCTGGCACCATCTGTTTACGTCCACTAAAGGGCTGGTTTTTGCCACTGACAGACTCAGATTGCTATTATAAGTGTCTGACAACATTATGGGAAGGACCCTACAGAGAAATTAAACGATTTTCTTTTCTGTTATTGTGTCATGTGACTTATCGCGGCGAGTGAGAGTGGAGAGAGGAGTGCCACGGGACACCGGTGTTATCAGAATTTGTTTGTTTTGTTGGAGTACAGAAAGCATAGCTTAGTGTTATCCAAAATATTTTCACTGTCATGGCTGAATATTTAGATAATTTCGTCAATGTGGAGGCGACGCAAGGTTTCAGAACGAGGCTTATCCGAGCGAGACACACAATAACGAACAGACCAAATCAAGCGAAAGGTTTAATTTCTCTGTAGGGTCCTTTCCATAATGTTTCCAGACACTTATAATAGCAATCTGAGACTGTCAGTGGCAAAAAACAGCTCTCTAGTGGACGTAAACTGACTGTGCCAGGTTGCCCCAAATGATTACATTACAGCCTGTTTAGCGGTCGGCGGCTGCAGCGTTCTCCCACAAAACTGGACCAATTTCAAAAAGTGTTGTCCCCATTAGTCACTTAGACACAAAAACATGGGAGAATAGGGTCCAGGTTGAAAATTTCAAAATTTTTCATTTTCGCTATTACAATTAAGAAATGTTAAATTCATCTAGTGCAAACACAGCTAAAGCCACAGCGGTCTAACTGGAGGTCTACTAGTAGGATATGTGGCCATCAGGCATGGTGCTATCTATGATCAACAGGCACAGAGGCCAAAGCAGGCTGCGTCTTGACTCAGCACAGAGGCTAATAGCTGCTGACAGCTGAATCAATGGAAGTTAGTTTAATGCAACAGCAATTTGTTATCGAGATGAAGCCCTTGACAGCTGCGGGTCAGATCTCTTATACAGCGCCATCATCATCATCTGTCTCTATGTTCCGACTCAACCTGTCCTAGGGCTTTCTGGTACACTAAAAATATGGGTGGCAAATTACTAGAATATCTCAAGGGGAAAGGATTTCTCCTCAGCACGTGAAGCAGGTTTTTAATAACCGGACATGTCAGGGAAAAACAAAACAAAGAAAAGCCAGGTAGTACGACAAAAGACGCAGGAGGAGGAACAAAGATAAATAACCAAAACTTGTTTTGCCTGAGTGAATTATGTAACAGACGTTTACTTAACAGCTGTGCTCCCGAAGGAAATGCAGTCTGAAATTAATCATCTGAGCCTTTTAGCAGCTCGAGAGATTTTTGGAGAGGTCCAGGAATGAGAATTATCAGGCTTTGTATTACTGAAAGAAAAAGCCTCCGTAATAATTCCTTAAAATATACTAATTGTTACATACGCTTACTAAATCAGAAATAAATCTAGCATTGAGTTGGTACAGGCACCTAGAAGGCCGTTTACTACACATGCTATCCAGTCCAGTGCAACCTGCCTGACTGGGCTGAGGGAAAGATGTGGATTATCACTTCTAATCCAATGTAAATCAAAAGGTGGAGGTCTGCGAAACACATGGGAATGCTTGAGCAGCACGGCAAAGGCTGAGGGTTAGCTTGGGAACCGGGTGGATCTGATGCAACACGTCACGTCGGCCAAATCAATGACAAACATACAGCACATACAAAAATAAAAAGGCCTTATGCTACATTGAGAAAATAAAATAAACTACAGGTACTGTGCTTCTTAAAAAAAACAAAAAACTCCCCAATACACATTATCCATTCCAAAAGAAACTAAAAAAAGGAAATAAAAACGTAATGTATGCATTCAAGTGGTACTTTTATGGCTTTTTGTACAATACAACCTTTAGTGAAAATATACATCTAGACATAAATTCAAGTACAAATGTACAAAATCTTTAAACTCATACTTTTTTTTTCTTTAATTATAATACACTTTTAATACAGCTCATAAATACAGGTCAACATTCACTGAGTTCCTAAGATTTGCGCTCGGTTGGAGTTTGTGGTGAAGTTCAGCGGCGAAGGGCGAGGGTGGGGTGGGAGGGGGGTGGAAGGTGGAGGGAGTGGTTTAAAGTCGCGAGGGCTCTTCGATCTCGTCGTCACTGTAACCGCTCTTAAAACAGACCTGGGGAGAGCAAGAAGTGAGGATATATGTCACTAACTTTCATCACTACGACGTCTCACATGTGCAGGATGAGGTCGACCTCGACTGTCTTCACCACATCACAAGAGGTGTTTCTGTAGCGGAACGAGCCGGTGTAGAAGATAACATAAGACGTGCAACTGAAGCAAGGATGTACATTTGGTAGCAAATAACTAACTAACTAACTAAGTGATGATTTTGTGCTTCATATAATAATGGTATTATAGTAGGGCTGTCAATCGATTAAAATATTAAATCGCGATTAATTGCACGATTGTCCATAGTTAATCGTGATTAATCGCAAATTAATTGCACATTTTTTAGGGAGATTTTTCAAGTATTTACTGCTCTTATCAACGTGGAAGTGGGCAAACATGCAGCCTTGAAAGCTCATTGCTGTGAGCACATGGTGATAACTGAAGGTGACCCAGATGAGATGAGCATATTGACATTTTCCCGGTAAGAGATCACTGTTCAGAGAGATTTTAAGAAGAAAATCAAACTGCTACTATAAAAGTCGGATTTTGGAAAGTGAGTCCCCCAGTGGTCGCTACACCCTCGATTTCAAAGGAAGGTCAAACAAGTACAGATCAAAATGAAAGGTCTCGGTAATAAAGGACAGGTGAAAGTTAAGTGGAAATAACCTGTTAGCCGAGGAGTCCCTGCAACCAATAAAAGACGTTAGAATATGTGTTACCACTGACAAACATCTTGTGATGTGTGTCACCGTATCTTAAAAGCAAAGCTTGACATCAAGTCTTCCAACAATCACAAACCAGCTAAGACCTTCTGAGACAAAGTGGCAACAAAATACAGAAAAGAATATGCAAAGGGAAGGAAAAGGAAAAAGAGAGGCCTTATTCTAACTAACTTAAACTAGGAATGACTTCACTGGTAACAACTAACTGATTCAACTTTCACAGAGGTTCGGGGGAGGGGGGACGTTTTCACATGTTGAGTTTGGACACGGCCTGGGGGGGGGGGGAAAGGAAAGAAGGAAGAGAAGAAGTACCTTAGCCCCCACCCCCTCGGACAGTTGCCGGAGCACTAGCACTTGCCTCTCTTCTGAACAGGCGATAGAAGAAGCCTCTCTTTGGTGGAGGATTAGGCCGGTTCACGTCCAGATCTGAGCACAGCGTCCCGTCAGTCTCGTAGACGTTGATTTCTTTGAAGCACTCCATCTCAATCATCTACGAAAGGACGAAAGGTTGAGTTATCTATATGGATAACTTTCAGATCCTTAGGAGTTTGGTTCTACAAAAGGCCTGTGCGTCAGCTTAAGGGTGGGTGCCATGTAAGGGATAATGTACAGCGAGAACATCAGAACTGCGCCCACAGCAACGGTCTGTTATACATAGCAATGGTCTGCTATAAAGAAATAACAGATCGTAGAACGCTGTGATTAACGCAGTGATTGACCAATCAGAATCGAAGGGCTCATTCTGAGCTAATGGAAAACACAACGATTCTTAGTTTCAGGTGATTAAACACTAATGAAAACATAGTTCTGAATATTATATTCCATTTCTGCAAATAGATCTCCTAAATGTTACACACTGGTCCTTTAAAAGGAAGGTTTTCTTCTTTAATACAAGTATTCCTATGTCACCAGTGCTGTACTGCGTTGTACGTTTGTGTCTGCTGTGGGCCTGAACAATGACATCATCTCGGTGGCGTTTGCCCGCAGTACCTCGTTCTGCCACGGGATGGAGACACTGCCTGTGACAAACTTGTGGTAGAAGTCGTCGTCTGTGGGGTCAAGGTTCACGCCTTTGACAGTGGAGAACTGCTCAATGTCCAGGACGTCTTTACAGTACACGGCCCGAGGCTGAGAGAGAGAAAAGAAAAGAGACAAGTGTGAAAAGTGTATGTCTTTTGGATGAAATCAGGAGGGGGGAATACTCATCCTGCAATACTTCAAGTCAGATGGTTATTTTAAAAACATGGAAGTGTTCAGACGCCTGAGGACTCTCTGCTGCTCTGTTTTCCTCAGCGAGGCCCTACTGACCCGAATAACCCAAAATAGAAACGCAGATAGCACTATCTACTTTCAACTATTGATTTAACCTCACTGGGGCTATTTGCGACTGGAAATGTAACGATTCTCTCTTTGAACAGCTTTGTTATCGTTGGCCAAAAATCACACGAAGCATACAGTGCATTTGGTTGAGCACAGAAATAAAATAGAAGCAGAAGGATCATTCAACTGTTTGCTGTGGTAATTTGACAAGCACAAAAGAAAATGGCAATTGTTGTTATGGTGACAACAGGAACACAAATCTGTTGGGCCGTAAAGTGTTCGGTCGCAGCTTCGCCGGGAAGAGAACGGACGTGCTCCCGGAGACAGCTAGAAAATGAACCGAACACAGTTGTCTCTCATCTGGCGATAGCAATGTGCTTTCCCTTCGCTGTGAATCTGCGACTTGCCACAAGTCAGTTTAGTTTATACGGAAGTCAGTCCGCTACAACGGTTGCTATGGCAACGGTACACCTAAAAATGTCCACCTCTCTGACCATCCTGCTATGTTGATTTGAATGGAAAATGTCCCTTCTACTTCTATCTCTATTACTACGGTTGAGTCACATTCATTTAAGGAAGGTAGTGTCTGTGTTACACTCCGTAGTGTGACCACACATCTACTGTTCACAAGCTCCACTGGAGGTTATTAGTGATGATTACCATTAAAACAGGGAAACTCTGTTTTAGTATCGCTATAGAAAAGCATGTTTTCAATTTTGTCAGCCAGTTTGGGATTTCAAATGATGACACTGAAATCCCACGCCTGCTTCTCACCACCCCCATGATAACTTGCTTATACTGGAAGTGTTTGTTTACTTGTGACAATGGTATTTCCTGTATGCCGATTTGCCGCTCGCCGACGTTTCGGGCTACAAGCTGTGTGAGCGGAGCCTGTATGCACTGTGCTCGCTGTGCTCGCTGTGTGTGTGTGTGTGTGTGTGTGTGTGTGAGTGCTGTTCTTACGTCGGGGCTGAAGGGAGGGTCCAGCATGTTGGCTTCCAGCCTTTTGAAGTTGATGTTTCTGAAGATGGGGTGCTGCTTGACCTCTATGGCCCCTCGACCCTGACAACCCAGTCGCTCCTTGGGGTCCTTAGCCAGGAGCTGACACGCAGCAGGAGGAAGAAGCAGGAGAGGTTTAAACATTGCAGCTCTCTCTAAAGATGAGCTTGTTAGCCAAAATGGCTTTGGAAGATAAATTAGAGCTTAATGTATTTCAAATATCTCATAAAAAAACATAAACTAAACCCAGTTTTTAATCATAAATCATGACAAAAGGGAGGGGGTTCCTGTGATGCTGGATAACTCCTGACAGTTTGACTAATCCCTCTAGTGCAATGTATAGAAATCACACACATGGTTGTAGTTTGCATGTAATCCTCTCGCCTTTATGTATCTGACCCAACATAATCTAATAAAGACCAATACAAATCCATGCACTCAGGGGTTAATGCAGCACCATCATGGATAGAATTAGAGAGAGCCGTTGCCGTCTCTATGAGAGCTTCTGGATAATATTACCACCGCACCACCTACAGTACAGCAGGCTTCTGAAGTGGATGAGTGCTGTTTAGTGGTTTGGCTACTAGTGGACACTCTCTCTGGCCCTGTTGTCACCCAAAAGCTGGTGGCTTTTACAATCAACAAGACCACTGGCTACTCAATTTTTCACCACTCTCTCTCACTCTAGTTCCCCATTCTTTCTCTTGTTTTTGCGTAACTCTTACTCAGTTCACAGCAGGGTTCAAAGCAGACTCTCACTCTCACTTTCTGCTCTTGACAACTTGGATCACTTGTCTATATTGAGCCGTGGTAATAGCCATCTCTCTGGCATGGCAGGGACCGTCCCAGCCCCTCCCCTTCCTTATTATCTTTCTCCCATTCCTTGCTGAAACCTTTCTTCTCCCTCCTCCTCTCCCTGGGGAGTCTATGATTCTGCTGAACCTCGGGTCAGATTGTTCCACCGCGTCACACAAATCAACGTGCCGTCCCCTCCTACTCGGAGGCAAAGCAGCTCAGTGGCTCCCTCTTGGAGCAAAGAGTGGTGAGATTGTGGAAGACAGGAGGTGAAAGACAGATGGGAAGATTTCAAGCTAGGTTATAATAAACAACAGATCTCCTTAACCCTTTGAAACCTAAATAATTTATGTCTTTTTAGGGGGGGGAACAGGGGTTCTTTAGGGGGAGATAGCACGTCAGCAGTGGTGTACATCATCTGAAAGCTGGGAACCTGAAGATTAATTTGAAATGCAGCTCAGCACTGTGTGTCAAGTTGTTCTAGTCACAAATCAGAAATAAACATAATTTATTAATTAATTGCAATAAATTGTGAAAGTGTGTAATGGCTCAGAACATTATGATGGAAGTAAATGATGCTCATTCCCATGCTCTATTATGTCTCATAAGTTTTTTTTCAGCATTTTAGGGTTGATACCATTTGTTACACAGATGTGGTGCTAAATTTAACCATTTTTTTTTTTTTTTAACCACTCAAGAATTCAAAAATCGCTCCAAAATACCACATTGAGACACCAAGACCTTGAGGAACACCATAGAAAAAGTCATGCTTGGATTTGGTACCAAAAACCTTTGACATTTGGAGATTTCTACAAGAATTGCATTTTGCGGCGATAGGATGGCGAGCACTTCTGTTGTGGAAACTGCTCAAAAACCCCCTTATTGTCAATCTACCTAGGAAAGCCATCCATCCTCTGAATGCTCTAGGTCTCTAGTTTGTGGCTGTAAACTGCAAACTACATGTGAATATCATAAAGTAGGCATATCTGAAAAAACAAATCACGGGTTTAAACTAAATTTGTTCAGAAATAAGGTGCATTTTGAAACAAAACTTTCATAGTGGAGGGATTATTTAATTTTTCAGCGTAAACTGTTCTGACACAAACACAGAACAATACAAAAAAATGCATAGTATGTTGGGACTAACTCCCCACAACCCTGAACAAGACAAGAGGATATACGAAAAAAAAGAAAAGAATGGGTGGATCTTGGCCAAAATCATCATGATATAAAATATTATTATTTAATCTTGAAATTTAGATTGACAAACATCTCTTGTAAAGCATCTTACAGCAAGTGAAAGAAATGTGTCCTTTTTCCAGAAAATGTAAAAAAATTTAAACAAACCAGAAGCTACTAAATTAACCAAATATCAACATTCTATAGTTTTGTTTTTTTCCCAAACAGGAAAAGATATCATTTACTTTGCAATGAAATACTGTCAGTCAAACGGCGTTTTTTCTAATATCTCACTGTGCAACTTCTGCTTTTCATGTGTCACTGTGTCTACTGAGTGAGTGGCAGAAAATAAAAAGGTCGTCACCTATTGAGGCCACGGCTACTTATTATATTAATAAAGACAGTTATTGCAGTAGCATAAACTGAAATCCATCACCAAGTTCCCCTCTCCCCTCGGCCACATCCACCCATGTCCTCATTTGCCACTAGTCTCAAAGACATTTGTTAATAGAGTGCTACAGGAATGAGTCCTAAAACACAGAAATGAGTTAGCATCCGGTGCCCTCGTCTGGAAGTCAATGGATGTTTTGAAGTAGTTAGATGCCTGGATTAAGGTCTGTGGTTAACACAAGCTTAAGAGATTTTAATATCATGACATAAATACATTAATAAATACTCCACTTGTGAATCTTGAAGCCTTTATAGGTCTTAAAAAATGCACTTGTTGCTGACAAGTGGCTAAACAAGACTACTAAACGTCATCACGCCGACTCGTCCGCTTTTACCACCTCGTTGTGTATACTCATGCTCATGCGACTGTGGTGTAGTTCGTTTATAGCCTAATGTTAGCGTTTTTTACTTCTGACGATTGCATTTATGCTTCAAAACTCATAACAAACTCTTAAAAGTGGTGTTCATTTGTGAAGATTATCTTGCTGAACAAAACGTGCGAGGGAACCCGGGGCGATGCTAACTACCTGGTTGGCCTACAAAAATATGTCCTCCCTGGAGCACTTTATGTGCTCTCCTCCCTTTTTCCTCTTTCCTCCTCTTCCACCCTTTATCTTATCCCACAGCCACGTGCCACCTCCATCTCCTCCCTCTCACCTGTCTGCAGATGTCCTTCGCCTCCTCCACGAACTTATCAGAGTACTCCTCCTGGTCCTCGCGCACTCGTCTGTCCACCTCCTCCCGCTTGACGCGCTCCTTGCGCTTGCGGAAGGGCGACTGGCCCTGTATCATCTCAAAGATCAGGCAGCCCAGCCCCCACCAGTCCGGGCTGACGGTGTAGCTCTCGTTCTGGATCACCTCGGGAGCTGAGGGAGGGGAGAGGAGGCAGAGGGTGAGGGGTGAGAAAAGAGAGGTCAGTTCAAGTGATGATCTGAATCAAGTGATGGTTTATGAAGTTCATAAGGAGCTGGGATTTGTACAGAGAAGGTAAAGAAATGGTTGCAGTGGTCTTAGTAAAGAAGGATGAAAGGCTTGACTGAAGAAGGAGACAAATTCTTACCCATGTATCCAACAGTGCCCACTCTCCCTCGTATCGTCTCTCCTTCAGGGATTTGAACAGCAAGGCCCAGGTCGGAAATTCGGATGTGTCCTGAAAAAGAACCACAGATTAATAACCTAAACTGACATCATGCTGAATGTAAATACTTTAATAAAACCTACGCTACAGAGGGATACATTTTATTTCTGATAATAATCAGTGTAAAGGTTAAAGCCATAGCGCCTTGACAAAATACTGATGTCACACTAAAATCTTTTATGATAGAAGTGTGAAAGAAAGAGAATTCGAAAAGTACGAGTGTAAGAGAGGCACGAAGGAGATTCCTCTATTTCAAGATAAGACCGTGTTACAGAGAATAGATGATATGGGAGTATGACTCAGAGGAAGAGGAGAGAGCGTGATGTGAAGAACTTCAAGAGATGACATTCTGCTTGCATATTATAAAGTGGACTAGTTACAAACTGCCTGTGCGAGGTTACATCAAAACAAGAACAAAACAAACTGGAACATACCACGATCATCCAGAAGGATGTTTTCAGGTTTCAAATCCCTTTGGAAAAAAAAAGAGAGAGAACACGTTAGGGAGTCGTTCTCGTTACGGTGCTCGTATAAAAATAGAACTTACATTTGAGGATATAACAATAAAATCCTGGATAAATATTTGTATCCTTTATTAACTTGTCATGTTGTGGACATTTCATTGTCTTTTATTGCTTCCACAATCTTTCATGTGGATTAATAGATGGCTTATCTGCATCTACATATCTTTATTTGCTTTATTTGTTATCATGCGTTATATTGTACTGAGCCATATTCCTGTTTTCAACAGTGTTGCAACAGATGGATTTTAGGCTCTTAGAGTCAGAGTCTTCTTATAAATCTCATCTCAAAGCTCATTCATATGTTAAGGCCTTTTTAATTAATTTGCCACATCGTTATTTAACGTTATTTTAAACCTCTTTAAAGCTAAATCATATCTAACTTTTTCCAAAGGTGCATTACAAAAAGTGTATTTATTATAATAGCTATAAACATTTGAAAACTGGAACAGTGTGTGTTTATAGGACTACGTGGGCCATGTGTATGTGGGCGCATGTGTCCACTAAGAACATCAGTGTTTATGTTGGCATTACTCTGAGGCTCCGTCGAGTGTGACAGGTGCATGACACCTCAGTGAAATCAGTATCCCATTAATCCAGTGACACTTCATCATCCAGGACTTTCCATTTGTACTCGTGCCAATCTTACACAACTGCTTATGAAATATATCTCTTCATAACACCAGAGCTGGGACAAATGGACATACAGTTAGTTTTAAGGTTTGTCAAGTGTCTTTGGATTAAAGGGGTACTCCACCGATTTACTACTGCACTTCCATAAAGTTTGGGCACTTGTGAGAGACCGATTTAAAGGTGCTATTGATAACGTTGATAACATTCAGCCACTAGATGATGCATTCTCCCTCCCCCGTTCCACTGCATTCACGTCATAACAAGTCGTTGCCAGTCACTTACCGTCAATCTCAGCCATTTATCTGTTTTTTTCCGCACTAACTGACAACTCAGAGATACCACGTGACACCAACGTCGTTACACTATTGGCTCACAAGCTTTGTTAGAAGTGGGAACCAAACGTCAGATACCTTCCACAGAGATAAAGAAAACATTCATTTGGGCTATAATTTTTATATATTTTTTTTTCAGGAAAAGCCATACTTTTATTCAGCACCTTTCTAAATGCTCTGGAGATGTTTTTTTTTTTTTTTAAATATTCATCTACATAAAAATGTTTTCAATAAGACCTTATAGTCAAAATCGAAGCAGCAGAGGCTGAGATATCCTGATGGTCAAACGTCAAAACCTCAGATCCTACATTTCTCACGATGCAACTGGATAGCGCTTTCATTAGACCCTCACTGCCTGGTAGAAATGCACCTTTTTCAAACTCAACACCCCCAATTTGTAACGCAAAAAAAATCTTTACTGTCAAGCCTCAGTCGAGATAACCCCGATGACCTCACTATGACATCATCCGGGTTATTTTCCCAAACTTTTTTGGTTCCTTTCAGAGCCACAAAAGACATCATACAACTGTTTTTTACTGGTTGAGTAGTGCTTTTTGTGACAAATAAACTGAACTTCCTGTGTAAAATCAGTGGAGTGTCCCTTTAAAGACATTTAGTCAGTTGGAGGCAAATTCTCTTGTACAACAACAAGCTTACATAATGTTGTTCTGGGGCTGTAAACCTCACAACAGTGGTCCTCAGAGGCTGAGATCCTCAAAATATCCCTGAACATTTTCCTACAGCCTCTACAGTATGCTTACTGCTGACTTAAAATGACAGTAGTAAATACGGGCTGTATCTTCTAATCTTTAAAACAGAAGTACTATCATGAAAAAAATATCTCTTTCATCGTATCTTTTTGACTTGAATCCCCGTCTACACCTGCCCCCAAAACAGTTTCTAACCCCCATGTGACCTAACCTGTAGACTATCCTCTCACGGTGCAGGTCCTCAAGGCCACAGCAGATCTCAGCAGCGTAGAAGATGGCCCTCTGCTCGTCGAAACCCGAGTTGCCCATGTTGTAGATGTGGAACTTTAAGTCACCGCCATTCATTATGGTCAACACCAGGCACAGCGCATCCTTGGTCTCATAGGCATATGCTAGACTAACCTGGAGAGGGAGAAACATTTTGGGGAGGAAGTAACGAAGGAGGTGAGGGACCAGGTAAGGAGTCGGCGTAGAAGAGGGCATGAAGAGAGAAAGGGGGGAGGAGGAAGAGGAAGAGGAAAAGCAGTGGTAAGAGACAGGGTGGCTAGAGGAACATGATTGTTTCATTTGATTTATTTAATAATCATCCATTATCCCAGACGGAACTTTAGGAATGTATACAAAGAGAAACAAAGAGAGATATATCACAGATATGGAAAACCAGAAGCTTCTCCTCCACTTCTTCCTGCATTGCCTCGTGTCCTTTCCTTCTAATCCCACCATCTATCTCTCTTCTCTCCCTTCATTCCCACCAGCCTCCCCTGTGGGTCAGTGACACACAGGGTACAGTGTGTGTGCATGTGCTGTTGTGTACAAGCAGGATGTTGCTGCCATCGGGAGGAATCCCATCTGGACTACGTAGTCAGAGACGGACCACAAGAGGGGATGGGAAAAATTCTCATGGGCCAAATGAACAACACACACACACACACACATATATATATATATATATATATATATATAATACATGCTGTACCTAAACAAACACACAAATAATAAACTACAAGCCAAAGTAAACTGTCCTGTGCACACTTCCAAAAATCATGTTGCCTTAGCAAATCTATTGAACTCTGGCACCGCAAACACAATGGCTCTCACGCTTGGCTTGGTAAACACTATAAAAAGGAAATCCAAAAACCTCCCAATATTGAAAAAAGCTCATGTATTTCAATTGTGCAATCAAAATTTCCAAGGCCCGACATCTACGCTAATAAAATAAAATCACAGAACTGAGGAAAAACACGGCTAACTGCAAAAGACTTCGCTCTCAAAAGAGGTAAATCATAACCTCATAACATCTACTTTGCCTCCCTCTGGAGTGTCAACCTCTCAGGTGAAAGTTGCTCTTCATCTGCTCTTTGATTTTTCATTTCAATTTTATTCAAATCACTATTTGTGTAATTCTATGATCGAATAATTAACGTGTAAACATTTTACATTTTAGGAAAATTTGTATTAAAGGGGACCTATTATGCTTTTGTGTTTTTTCTAGGGCTGTCAATCAATTAAAATAGTTAATCGCGATAAATCGCAAATTCATTGCACATTTTTTTATCTGTTCAAAATGTACCTTAAAGGGGAGATTTGTCAAGTATTTAATACTCTTATCAACATGGGAGTGGACAAAAATGTTTGCTTTATGCAAATGTATGTATATATTTATTATTGGAAATCAATTAGCAACACAAAACAATGACAAATATTGTCCAGAAACCCTCACAGGTACTGCATTTAGCATAAAAAATATGCTCAAATCATAACGTGGCATATATGCAGCCCAACAGGCAACAACAGCTGTCAGTGTGTCAGTGTGCTGACTTCACTATGACTTGCCCCAAACTACATGTGATTATCATAAAGTGGGCGTGTCTGTAAAGGGGAGACTCGTGGGTACCCATAAGCCCATTTTCATTCACATATCTTGAAGTCAGAGGTCAAGGGACCACTTTGAAAATGGCCATGCCAGTTTTTCCTCAACAAAATTTAACAAAAGTTTGGAGCGTTATTTAGCCTCCTTCGCAACAAGCTAGTATGACATGGTCGGTACCAATGGATTCTTCAGTTTTTTTCTAGTTTCACATGACGCCAGTATTTGCGTTAACGCGTTAACTTTGACAGCCCTAGTTTTTTCCCTTTCCTATACTGTGTTATATAGCTTTTTGTGCATGTAAAAGGTCTGTAGGAGTTCAAACGGAGCGTTTCAGACTGAGGGTGTAAAGAGGTGCTGCAGCACAGCCGGTATGAGAAATGTTAACCGTTTTTTGAACATTAAAGCATGTAAACATGTTCTAGTAGAAACCCAAAATACGAGTATGAACCTGAAAATAAGCATAATAGGTCCTCTTTAAGTGAACATTAAACAAAGAAGTCTGACTTGTCGTGTAGGGGGAAAAGCATTTCAGTTCTTTAACAGTTTTATCATATTGGCACCAGTATCAAAAGATTTCTAATGATAGCCAGCCAAATCAGCATCAGAGCGAGGTAACTCTACCTCAGTCTCACCTTGAGACTTTAGGACAGGGTCCCCCTGCCCTTTGTCTCACATACACACCCACACACTGAATATGTGGATGGGTTACTGGTTAAAACATACAGTACGCTAGCTGTGTGTATTGACTAATCGTGTGATGCACTGATCAAAAAAGGTAAAGATGTATTCTTCTTTACCTTTTTTGATCAGTGCATCACACGTTTAGAGAGAGAGACAGAGAGAGAGAGAAAGAGAAAGAGAGAGAAAGAGAGAGAGAGAGAGAGAGAGAGAGAGAGAGAGAGAGAGAGAGAGTGAGAGAGAGAGAAAGAGAGAGAAAGAGAGAGAGAGAGAGAGAGAGAGAGAGAGAGAGAGAGAGAAAGAGAAAGAGAGAGAAAGAGAGAGAGAGAGAGAGAGAGAGAGAGAGAGAGAGAGAGAAATGAGGGGTTTGAGAGAGCACTTGACTCTTCCTCCTTGCTACTGCTGTTTGGTCAGTGTTGCTAGGCAACAGAGCTGCTCTCGTAGGTAGAGAGGCACATGAAGAGTCATCAGTTCTGCCTGCAGCACAGCGAACGAACACACACACACACAGAATCATGTGCCAATCCCAGGTGACAAGAGCTGCAGGTCTGATGTTCTGTAACAAGCCAACTACAGCCTCTCTGTGTGTGTGTGTGTGTGTGTGTGTGTGTGTGTGTGTGTGTGTGTGTACGCATGCATGCCCATACACATGCTCCTACCATGACTCACTCAAAACAAGGACGTGCAACATAGCTCACGCTGCATCAGAAACCGACTAATCCAAAACGTAGTACAACTCAACCACAGCCATTAGCATCAAATGGAGAACATGGAGAGGCTTTGAGGCTCTGCTGCGTTACAGTCCAGCTTACTGTACTACAGATCAATATCTCTCCGTTCTGTACAATTAAATAGTAGAACACCGTGTTCTACAGTTTGTACACTTTGCACACAGACCAGAAATTAACATGCCTATCCCTCTAGCTGCTCCTCGCCATGTTTCAAGACCGTTAAACAAAGATTTGCTTTTATTTTCTCGTCTTTGGAACAATTTTTTTTTTTTTTAGACAAAACACAACACTGAGCCAAAGCTACGTGTTCTTCTCCTGCTGGAGCACCTGAGAAGATTTACGTGCGTACAGTTGGACGAAATGGAAAGAGAAGCATACTAGTTTTCCAGCTGCGCTTGATTCCTGATGTTAAGATGCAGAGGCAAGCAGAATTCAAATTGAGGCATTTCCATTTTCATATACAAGGAGTGTTGATAGCAGAATAAAAAAACAAACAGAGACAGATACACCAGGAACACGTCTACTGCAGCACATGCACACAGTGAGAGGTAAAGGAGTGAAGATGGTTCATATTTTACTGACTAATCTCTCCCTACTTGTATTTTATTTAAGAAAATATCAGCTAATAAAGTCAATCTACCTTATTTCAGGAGTATTTCAAGCACTGCTATCATAGAAATTAAATGAAAATAATATATTGTGTTGTTCTTGTCACATCTCGTTTATCTATCTGACGTCATCACCCTAAAAAAAACGTATAAATCCTCAAACAAAATCCTCTCCAATCGGAATTAAGTGATTCAGTGTATTAAATGAGTTAATCTTTTATGAATAAATCAACTTTCTTTAATGAATATAACTCGTCAGTGCGTTCCTCCCTTTGTGTGCGGCAGGTGGGAGAGCAAACAGTTTTTTGACCTTAGTGAAAATGTTGTTCTTGAAAGGCTAAACGCCAACAAATATGAACTGAAGCAGAATATGTCGTTAGATAAAAACGACAAATGTTGTGAATTGTGGAAATGATTACATCCATGTTTTTTTCAATAAATTTAGACTTTTGGACGTTACAACACTCTGGATTATTGGACATGTTTGGATCATAGGAGTCGGAAACAATCCTATGCAGCTGCCACTAGAATCTAATTCTACAAATAGTATAATATTAATAATATTAGTGTAGCCTGATCTTTATCTGCAACGGTGCAGAAATACCAGGTTTAATCAGAATGTGGCCTACTAAGTAGCAAAAAAAAATCTTTTTAAATTGTTTTATAGACAGACTTTTTTATAAATTATCCAGTAAGTGTGTTATTATGATTTTAGTTTTACATGTGCAAATTTAATTTTGACATCATCAGTGCAGATGAGGGGGCCCCAGGTTGGCCCCAGGTTGGGAACCACTGCTATAATGTATCAACTTACATGAAAATGACCTGTCAACTGTACATTTCTGCCCGTCAGTACTTTGGTACAGCATGGAAGAAATGAAAAGCTAGGTGACTCCCAGGCTTGGCATCACAGCGCCAGCCAAAAACCACCGCTTACTCATGACTATGGCTCAATTTATAAAAATCCTCCATAGGAAAATCAGCCAAGAGCTACGCCACCATTAAGAGCTTGAGGTATGGTGGTACAGTGACAGAGTAATGATTTTTTTTTTTTTTTTGGCTGGCACACATGCTCCAAGCCAGACACTGTAATACTTTCTTCTATGCTGTTGTTCAACTATGAAACTTAAATTGTGGTGCGAAATTCCACAAAATTCAACGAGCTCATGGAATGAGACAGTGTGTTTAGGACTTTAGGAGGTATTGAAGCCTCCTTAACTTTTTCTACATTTTGTAGCCAAAGCACGACACAATATTTTACCAATGCTACTAAGGGCCTTTGTACCAGTTGTTTAGTTTGGTTGGACGACCAGGAAGAGCAGTTTTAATATTGTTTCCCAGTGATGGGACCGGCAATGCTTTGATGAAGTTCTTTGAAAATTGCTTTCATATGGTTCTACAGATTTGGTGCTCTTTGAAATCTGACAGTTTCTTACATTCCTCACTCAGGTTACTGAACTTTTCAGTTGATCACAGATGTGTTTCATGTCCAACAATTGATTTGGCCTCAAATTAACTCAAGTTGTAAGGACTTTTGGACACTTGAAAGGAATCTAGATGAACTGTGACTCAGTTCTGAGGGTCACTGCAAATAGGATTGATGAATTCGTTAGCCTTATCGTGTTCTTGGTTCAGTTTTCAGTGTTCGCAGAGTGACGTCCATCATTGTATTCAGGCTCTAGCACAAAGTTAAAATCAAATGTGTGTGTGACCAAAGTAGGTGTAGGGGCATGTGTTATTTTTCCTCATAATCTATGACACTCACCCGTCAACAAGTACACAAATATATGCAACTATCAATCTGTATATCTGAGTCTTAAAGGGGACCTATTATGCTTTTGTGCTTTTTCCCTTTCCATTAGTGTGTTATATAGTTTTTTGTGCATGTAAAGGGTCTGCAAAATTACAAAGTCCACGCCAAAGTGAGTAACTCTCCCCTAAAGAAACACTGCTCCTGAACTGCCTGAAACACCTTGCCTGAAGTCCCACCTTTTCTTCCGTAACGTGGTGATATCACCAAGTAACACATTTGCATAACGGTTAGTCTGGTTAGCACGCCTCAAACAAAGCTAGTTAGAGCGGAGCTGGAGCAGAGTCCAAAGAGTTTGGTTTGGTTGACCAATCACAACAGAGTGGTCCAGCTGACAAATCAGAGCAGACTGGGGTTTTCGGGAGGGCGGGGCAGAAGCTCGAACAGAGCGTTTCAGACAGAGGGTGAAAAGAGATGCGGCAGCACAGCAGGTATGAGAAAAGTAAAGCGTGTTTTGAACATTAAAGCATGTAAACATGTTCTAGTAGAAACCCAAAATACAAGTATGCACCTGAAAATAAACATAATTAGGTCCTCTTTAAACACCACAGCATCGAGAACATATAAAAACTTCATGTGGCAGCAAAACAGATTTCAATCAAATTTCAGAATACATTCACAGATGATTCAAAACTGACAGTATGCTCCAAATGAAATCAAAGTTGGCATGTTTGCATAGGCAAAATAACAGGTTTGTTACCAAAATGAATTTGCATTTGGAATTTGCATGCTGGTTAGCTGAACTTGTCGACCTTTTTGCGCATCCTTGCTAACTGCCCTGCAGTATGCAGTCGCCTGCAACTGGTCAATAATATCATGTGACTTTTTTTTCCCCCTTTTGTGCTTTTATCCCATCATGTTTCTTTCCACTGCGGCCCGCAAGCTAGTCCACCTGGCGTGGACGTCATTAAACAAACAGAACTCGAGTCACAGCGACTGTCTTTAACAGCTGATCGACAGCCTTTGCAAACACGCCATTCAATTTAATTTGCAGGATCCTGGAGCCATAACAAACAACGCTCTCACATACAGCACACACACACATGCACGCTCACAAACAGACAGACAAAACAAGGTACAATTCTGTTGAAAGGTTGAATAAGAAAAAGGTAGTACTTACTACAAAACTACTGTTAACTTTTTCTAAAATGCGTTTTTCGTTTAGTGCCATTGCTTCACCTTTTCTTTTCTTCACTCGTTTCTTTTCCAGCTTTTTACAGGCGTACATCTTACCGGTGGCACGTACTTGGCAGGCACAAACCTGGAAAACAAGCAGCGGGGAAACACCATCACACACACATGCACATAAAAAACACACACTTTAAAAGTATAACTAATGGAAGTTAATATGTCACACCACGGATTTCCCCACCCAACATCAATGGAGTGGAGACATAAACAGCACTGCAATAACTAACTGTTAAAGGTCACTCGTAGCAACTTAAATCATTAACATCTCATTCCCAAACTGGCTGTGTGTGTGAACATAAAGTTGGCTCAGTATGCATCACAAAAACTTTAAAAAACACAGTAAACCAAGTTATTTCAGCTTCACTTGTTGATTACAGTGACACTCACCTCGCCAAATCCACCCTTTCCAAGTACTCTGTAATGTCTGAAGGTATTTTTGGTTACTGGTTGCCTGCAGGGATGGAAAGAAGAGAATGGAGAGAAATGATAAAGAGAGAGACAAATAAACAACTGATCAGACCATGTGATGTCACAGACAAAGTAACGCTCTTAATATGTTATTAATCTACCCGGATGACTGCTGTTTCCACCCAGCCATTATGCAAAGCATCATCAATTATTTACTCCTCTCACTGAAACATTGATTGGCAGCACCACCTTTGTGTTTTAGTGGAAACAGCTTTAATGCGACTAGCCTCTCTCTCTGCCATTCATTAACATAAGGTTATCATTAGGCCTGTCAATCGATTGAAATATTTAATCGCATGATTGTCCATAGTTAATCGTGATTAATCGCACATATTTTATCTGTTCAAAATGTACCTTACAGGGAGATTTGTCAAGTATTTAATACTCTTATCAATATGGGAGTGGACAAATATGCTTGCTTTATGCAAATGTATGTATATATTTATTATTGGAATTCAATTTGCAACACAAAACCATAACAAATATTGTCCAGAAACCCTCACAGGTACTGCATTTAGCATAAAAAATATGCTCAAATCATAACATGGCATATATGCAGCCCAACAGGCAACAACAGCTGTCAGTGTGCTGACTTCACTATCACTTGCCCCAAACTACATGTGATTATCATAAAGTGGGCATGTCTGTAAAGGGGAGACTCGTGGGTACCCATAGAACCCATTTTCATTCACATATCTGGAGGTCAGAGGTCAAGGTACCCCTTTGAAAATGGTTATGCTAGTTTTTCCTTGCCAAAACTTAGCGTAAGTTTGGAGCGTTATTTAGCCTCCTTCCTGACAAGCTAGTAAGACATTGGTTGGTACCAATGGATTCATTAGGTTTTCTAGTTACATATGATACCAGTATCTTCACTCTAGCTTTAAAAATGAGCCCAGCAAACCTAAAAATCGCAAGTTGCGTTAATGTGTTTGCCTAAACAAATTTGCGTTTACACGTTATTATAGCATTAACTTTAACAGCCCTAACTATCATCATTTTTTTTAAATATTCCTGAATACATGATTTTATTATTTGTAGTTTTTTTGCTCTAGAGATTATGATCCCTCCAAAAAATATTTTTTTATATGTGCTGGAAGTTTAAAGGAGACTATTTGCTGCCCTTAGCAAACAAAGAAGTGGCATGAATGCTGCAACCCTCAACGGAGGAATATCGAATGCGTATAAGATCACAGGTGTCATTTTTATGTAGGAAAAAAGGAATGGTTTGCATGTCTGCTTCGCCGAGCCTGTAATCTGCAGTGACTACCCACCTCTCCAACCATTTCCACTGCAGGAAGCGAGAGAAGTACATGGACTCCTGGTAGGAGGAAAATGGAGCTCCACTCAGATAATCACGAACTATTCTGTAGGGAGGGAGGGAGGGAGAAAGAGGGTTGGTGATTATTTAATAACAAGGTAATAAAGATGTAACGATGCACATGTCACCTGGAAAAAAAACAAGCACATGTCAAATTTCTTACTAAATCTTCCAGAAAGAGGAACAGACATCTGGCCTGCGTTCCCCAGAGGACGCTTTCTAACCTTTACAATGACTACAAACACACACACACACACACACACACACATCCTCTTTATCTGACTACCCCCTGAATCACGTGTGTGTGTGTGTGTGCGTGTGCGTGCGTGTGTGTGTGTGTTCAGGCATCGCCGGCTGTTTTACGGTTCAAAGCGGCTCTCAGTGGAAACACTGGCTACACCGTGAAAACTGAAAAATGCCTTTGAACAGAGACATTCCACTCAACCAGGAAACGGGGGATTTTGGGCAAACTGATTTTCACTGAGCAGAACATCTAATCTCACTTCACCTCACACGTGGATGTGGGTGCATTATTCTCAGACATAATCACCCCCAAAGTTTTGTAAAAGTCCTGCCATAAGTCGGAGGGTTGAGGTAACAGGCACCCACGACGACACAACAATAAAGTTCTTTGAGGAAAGAAGGGGTCACGAGAGGTCACAGCCTCATCGTCTCCTGACCATACGTCAACCGTCACACCACTGAGAGTTGTAAGAACATGACTCTTTGACATGACCCCGCCAGCCTCTCATATTAGCGTCCCTTTTCACTGCTTTGACTGCAGATGTTGTTTGACTTAAAACACCACGTCCTCTTTGACACCGTTGCACCAAAACAGACATGAAGAAGTGAACTTCACTTCAAGGGTTAGCAAAAAGATGTTGTGGTGACTATAGCGCCTTACAAATCTACCGTCCTTGCCGTCGGTGTTCTATCTGCGACAGATAACACATTTAAGATTACTATTACACTGCGGTGGTGAGTCCCAATCTTTAGGGTTTGTTTGCCCCTTTCTCTTCCGTTAACACAGATATGAGTCAGCAGGTTTTCATCTCGGATCTCAAGGTACGACTGAATCTATTCAACAGAACTGTGATGCTTCTGCTGTATTTTAATCAAGGCAAAAGGTCATTGGATGTTTGATATTACATGTCGTTTCTGTTATTTAAACGATTGTGTGCAGATGCATTGGAGCAGTTTGAACTTTAAGGTTCGGCGTGCACAAAAACAAATCTAGAGGGAATGTTATGTGTACAACAGAGGCTTCCTTTACTAAAAAATAATTACTTTTCATATCTCAACTAATATGCCCAGTGAGTGATAGTATATTGCGAGAATTACTATGGAAACCAAACTCACACACGCCGCAAAGATCCAACAGTAAACCAGAGATGAGCCATACAGGCTTGTTGACAGACCTATAGTAGGCTACCCCGCGGCGTCTAATATGAACTTTAGCATATATATACTTAAGTTAAAACACAAAGGTTTAGTGTATTGGGAGGCTGTGTGTATGTATTACACCATGTCCTAATTGAGCTTTCCTAACTGGCTATGAGCGACGCAGCGCTGTGCTGAGAGACGTGGTTTGGAGATGTTCCTGTTGCTCACGTTGAAAGTACCGCAATGGATGAGGAACAGCTGATTTGTGAAGCTGTTCCTCATCAGTTATCTATACCAACCTCCTCATTTCACTACAAAAATGTGAATAAGGTAGGAGCAGGCTGGAGGGAGATTGCCTGAAAGTTTCCTACTTGCTGTTGGTTATATTGTTTGTCATTTCCAGTAAATATCTCAATATAAAACGTGTCTTTTCTGCCTTCAAAAGTGAACTAAAGAACCTTTTTATCTGGCCAAACTATTGTTAAATCATTGGTATTAATCAACAATCCCTTCAGATTCCCAAACATTAAATTATAGTACACCTATGCCTTGATTATATTCCTCCAAGTGACAAAGATTGCACACCTGAAATCAATAACATCACTAGTTTGAAGAAAGCTTCGGTGCGGAGCGTTTCAGGTGAGCTGAACTCCTGAACCATAGCCGACAATCACGGTTACACCAGCAGCCCTTTCTCTCCTGCTGACCAGTGTGCTACAAAATCTCTTCTGCCAGCCAGCCTTCAACACATGACTGAAAACCAAAGTTACAGCACACATCCGTCCTCTACCACCCAAATGTTGAGGAGATGCTCATATTTGGCGGGCGAGATTTTCCTTGACCATATTTTTAAATGACTTCATCACCGAGGAGGATGAGGAAAGCTGCCTGTGGTTACCAACAGCGCTGGGGTGGCTGTTCTTGGCGAAAGGCTCGAGAGTAGAGAGTTTCCACAAGGGGAGCACCCTCTGCTGTGTAAATGAAAACTGAATTATGTCATCATGGGACCCGGTTGCTTTTGTGCATGAGATTCCATCTATCCAGAGTAGATGTATAGGATTTTATCTGTCCCTTCTCTGCTGTTCTTGAGCTCACAAGGGTTTGTACTAAAAGCATGTACATCAAAGCTCAATTAAAACTCATTACAATCCCCTGCAAAGTGCTGGTCTGCCCTGTAACATCAACGGATACGATAACATGGTTTCAATGCACTCTTCAGGACAGCGTATCAAGTTCTATCTTAAATCTGTCTCAAATCTCAAACCACGGCCTGACTCTCATCAATGTTCACCTTCATCACGTCAACTGGCTTCACTCAGTCTTATAAGACAAAACCGGTCTTGGGACACTTGAAGAAAGGGGCTCCAGAGAGGCAGGAGCCTAGCAGTGCCTGGCTTGGAGTCCAGCCTCAGACAGACACCGCTGGGAGTAGAAGTAAACACAGCAACAATATGGCTTTTGTTACTCGAAGGGAGCGAGTGAGGAAAAGAAAAAAGGGGAGAAAGATCAGCACACGGACATTTGTCAAATCCGGCGATGCACAAAACACCGACATAAACATGTACGGAAGGGGCACGCTTCACTCTTGGTATGACATAACCGTATGTTCCACTGCAGCAGATGAAAATCCATGAGTGAGCTAATACGCTTCTGCTAGTGGGTGTGCGGCTCTGCCAAAAGTCACATTTCCACGTGCAGCACCATGCTTTCCTACAGGCTTTCCCTCGGAGAAAAAAAACCCCCAGGTCAGAATTACATATCGGAATAAGAAAATAAAAATTCCACAACGGAGTACAAATAATAATGATAGTGGAAGGAGTGATGACCGAAGTTGAACAGGAATCCCATTCAAAAACATTTGAACTGCTGCTGCTGCGAGGCTTTCAGTACCACAAACATGTGCCTGTGTTGTTCGGTGTTAGTACACTCTGCTGTTTTGCCCCGCTCTCCTTAACGCTTTCTTTCCATTTCTCTTCCCTTTTCCCACATTCTCCTTTTTTTTTTTGCTCTCCTTTCATTACGCTCTGTGGGTCTTTCTAACTCTGCCCCTCATGCTGTGCTTTCTGTGGGCCTACTGCATCACTTTCCTCGCTCGCTCTGTTGTCAATCTGCTCAAGAAGTTTGAATGGAGTGTTAGAATTCTGTGGCCTCTCTCGTTCTCACACCATTTCTCTGCCCTCCCCAGTGCTCTTTTGCCTGCTCAGAAGTGTTCAAATAGAGATGGATGCAGAACGGAAGGAAACGGGGCCAACAGGCCGTAACCTGAGACGCCAAGGAGACAAGACAGGTGCGTTGTGTTCATCCTCAGACACAGGTGTTTCCAGCTTCAGTCACACACAAGCCACCACCTTGCCCAGCTCAAACTCCCTATAGTGTTCGCCTCAGCACCGCTGCTAGGCACAGGCGGATCACACGCTGTGCGTAGGGCACCAAGTGCAGGAGGGGGGCACAAACAGCCTAGCCATAACACCCACATTATACTGCATTTCACAAAACTATTGGCCTATATAACTGGGCAAAAACAACAACAGTGCATCTGTCCTTCACAGTCAGCATGACCAGTTTCTTTAGAAATCCCAACAGATCTCTACATGTGTTTTTGCCAGAACAGGAGAGCAGGCTGACAACATAACAGAGTGATTTCCCAACCATGATTCCCACTTCTCCTGAGTTCCTTCTAGCAGATTCCAGGATATTCCCTGGAGAAGCTCAAGTGATTTGGAGGCTGGTCGCAGCACTTCCAACACGTCTGTCTGCTTGTTGCGTGGCTAAAAGTTAGGTCTTCACAGAAATTCTGCTTTGATGAGGAGTGCATCGTACTGTTCCGTACGTCTTATGTATTGAATATACCTATTTATGTTAATAAAACGGGTAGCTAAAATCACGCAACCTGATTGGTTCATAGCCGTGATATAACAACCACATACCACGGCTGTGACGTCTAATTCCCTGCACTTCAGCATCACTCTGAGAAAAAACGTTAAGACTGATGTGTTGTCATGGTTGCTTAGCGATAGGGTCACTGGGGGGGGGGGGAGAATATGAAACAGATTACAGATAAAAAGTAACAAGGTTAGCAAGCTGAAACCCGCTACAAAAAAGTGTGAACATAACATAGCAACCACTGTTCCATAGCAATCGCCGTTCCGTAGCAACCGCCTCTGTATCAGCCCAGGAGGGACTATTTTTATTGAGAACATTATTATTTATGAATAAAAGAATAATAATTTAAATTGGAATGTGTGTAACTTTCATATTGCCATACTTTGACAATTTTATAAAAAGCAATAGCTCACTTCAGGCCGTGTAATTATATCTGTCCTGAGCTATTGCTTAAATGTTATGTACATGACAAACAAATTCTATAAAATCAAATTCTTTGTAGGCAGAAGACTAGGGGTGTAACAATACGATCTGGATCAATGGATGTATATTAATTCAGTGATCAGCGATCCAATATCATCGATGCAAAGTGAAAACAACGATACATGTCGTCATCTTTAAGGTACACCTTTATTTTTAAATTCCCATGGCATGTCTATGCCAACATTTCCATCCAAGCGCACCTCCTTCCTAAACATTCAAACAATGCTTTAACATGAGAATTGCGGCACTTTATAGTGAACAACAGGAGGTATATTTTTATTCTTTTTATTAATACAATATCGCATTGTATTGAAATTTGAGATTGACGTCCTTAGAGAAAGGCTGGGTCACATGTCATTTTCTGTCAAGTCACTGCCAGATTGTTTACACAATCCAGCAACATTTTGGTGTAAACTTGTCTATGAAAATCACCGTTCAGGTTTTCTGGTTAGGGCTGGACATTAAACAAAATGTATTTTGTTACCAGCATTATGAATCTCTTATCAACCTCAATTCACTCACATCGCCATTCTCCATAAATTGTCTAAATTCCCTTTAATTAAGCTGAGAAAAGCTACAACAACCAATGATATATCTAACCAGGACTTCAGCCAACCAATCAGCACACGTTACAGTTGAACAATCTTTAACTGCACATATTGTAATGAATCAATACAAAACACATCACAGGTGAGCCAAAACGAGAACGAAAAACGTGGAAAATAAAATATAATGTACCAATGTATGCAATAGTAATTATTACATTTACTGTTACCAATGTAAATGTGACAACTTATCATGATATACATGTCACAATATATCATTCAGCTGACGTCCTGGGCAACAGAAACTAACTGTGACAGAGTTAAATTATTGGGCTAATACAAAGTTACGCTGACGTGTGTGAATGTGTGCGCGTCTGTGCAATGAGAAGTACATTCGTGGTAATAATCCCCGGTCTGTTTGCTTCTCCTGGCTCGCAGAGCAGGAAGTAGAAACACCTGCAAGAGTGTGTGTGTGTGTGTGTGTGTGTGTGTGTGTGTGTGTGTAAATCTGTGTTTATGTGTGTACGGGGAACACTGAGGTGGCTGTTGTTTTCATGCCAGCCATCCGGATGCTCTCTCTGCCCACTGCTCTTTTTCATTCGCCTCCACTGTGCGTGTGTTTGCAAGTCTGTGTGTGTGTGTGTGTGTGTGTGTGTGTGTGTGTGTGTGTGTGTGTGTAGTACTGCACTCCAGGTGCCAGCTGCCTCATCATCACTAGTGACAGGGTGCACTAGTCCACACAGTCTACAAACACACACATGCTTTCTGAAGGAACAGGACTCCATTGGTGCCGCTGCACTTTAATGGCCAGGCTCAATCATAAAGAAAAACAGAAACACTAAATCTCCGTGCTAGATAGAGACTTACTTGGTGCAGTCATTGAAGAGCTCCTTACATGGACTCTGCTCCAGCCTCTCCCGACACCCAGCGACCACATCCTGGGGTACGTCTGGCAGATGGGCTGCCGACTTGAGGGTGACAAAGAGAGGGAGAAAGAGATGGACAGAAACTAAGTGAGATGATGGTGTGATGTGGCTGCAGACTGCCAAGGCTAAGAAAACAGATCAAAACATTATCAGTCGGCTCGTCCCTTTCTGTTCGTGAACCTGTACAGTCTGGCTAGTAGGGCATGACATCAAGGCTGTGGTCACACCTCACCTGTTTGTCAGTTTGGTCCAGTTCATATAGAGTGGTGACTGAGAACTGAGAAAAGTGCAACGAGTTTGGAAATAAAGGTCTTGGTGTGGTCGTGAACACAACAAGGAAAAAATGTGATATGGGTGTGAGTCACTATTTTTAATGAGAAATTAAGTCCAGTTAAGCCAAGTTCACACTACACGACTTTCAAAGTCGTCAGATCGCAGTACTGTTAACACTACACAACTTGCTTAAGTTAAGTTTAGTCGTTGTGGTTTTCACACTAAATGGCTGACTGAGACAGGGGGTCCCACATGACAAGACCTTTCACCAGGAGGAATCCACGATGAGATACCATACACGAGACACATTGCTGATGTTGTTGTTGGCATGTGTTTAGAATATTTTTACCATTTATTCATCTAGGTGCAACAACAACTTTGCTCTGTGTTGCAAATGCAAAACATATAGTAAGTTCCTATTGTTACAGGCGACCCCTGCTCCCCCAGGTTTCCACTCGACCCGTGTCTTGTGCTCTCATTGGCTGCAGCTCGTGGCCGGAGTCCACGACAGGTCCAGATATTTAGCATGCTAGATACCTGGAATGTATCTGCGAGGGATCAGCGAGTGTCGGTAAAGCAGTTCACACATGACACTCGAACGCCGATGTGCGAGTGGCGAGCCAACGGCGATTTGCCTCTGATCTGGGGCTTTTGTCGGGGGGGCAGAAAATCTGGGCTAAAGTCGTATAGTGTGAACTAGACATAAGAGGCTCGACCAATAATGCTAATCAACCAACCAAGAGAACCAAAATAGAGGTGTAGACACTACCCAACACTGCTGCAGATAGAGGAACCAATAGTACACCAACGCTGAGGGGTTTTTACACAGCTTTGGCTTCATACATCTTGTATACAGTCCACCGAATAGAGTATCATACGTGATACACCACTGGAAAATATGTGTTTAGTTATTAATAAAATGTAAATGGTGAGATAATTAAAGAAAGCAATAAATCCTACGGTGATCAAAAACAAACCAACATTGTCTCAAAATGCCAGTTTAAAGGTCTTATTGATAACATTTTCATGTAGACGAATATTTTTTAAATATAAATGATTCATCCACAGAGCCTTTAGAAAGGTGCCGAATAGTATTTACACCGTTGATTGAAGTGTGACATTTTATATTAAGATGTATTTACAAAAATGTACTGTGATTTGATATTGTAACACCCATGATGACCTCATGTTCTTTGTTTCTTAAATAAAAAAAAAGAGTTTAAAAAAAAAAAAAAGAAAGGTGCCGAATAAAAGTATGGCTTTTCCTGGACAAAAATATTTTGATTGTGAATTAATCATTTTAAAAATTTTGCAGGGTCCAAAATGAATGTTTTGTTTATCTCTGTGGAAGATTTCTGATGTTTGGTTCCCACTTCTAACAAGGCTTGTGAGCAAACAGTAAAATGATGTTGCTATCACGTTGTATCTCTGGGTCGTCAGTTAGTGTGGAAAAAACTGATAAATGGCTGAGATTGACGGTAAGTGTCTGGCAACGACTTGTTGTGAAGTGAATGCAATGGAACGGGGGAGGGAGAATGCGACATCTAGTGGCTGAACGTTATCAAATCTTATCAATAGCACCTTTAATTTACTATAATAAATCACCTAGTTCAATGAGAACACCCGGAAGATTTAATATGCACATTTGCAAATGTGAGCAAAGATTATCTCATGTCCATATCGACCAGCTAAGTGCGTGTGTGCGCGGCATACCCCATTATTAAAGTATGTGTCTAAAAGATTCAGTCCGCAGTCCCTCCTCTTCTCGTCAGGAGCTAGCTGGTACATGGCCTGTGAGAGAAGGACAGAGGTGTGAGCAACAACAACAGCACAGGAAGCCATACTCATTCAGCCATCTTTAATATGTCTCCAAATAAGGTCAGAGAGAGATGGGCACCAGGAGGCTGAGAGGAAGGTTGAGACGGGGAGGAAGAGAGAGAGAGAGAAGGCTAGAAGGGTTAATGAAGAACAAGAGAGAAGAAGAAATTAAAATAGAAATGAGTGTGGGACCGCAGACAAATAAAGAGATGGTGCTAGTGACAAAACATCTCATCTTAGTCAAGGCAGCAAACTGGCAACTATGTTTATCTTCACACTTCGCCCGTTGCATCTGTCACCTACCAGGATGAGGCCTCTCTTTTCACCCCATCGCACCATCACAGATTGTGTTTTTGGTCAAATATGGCTGCAGGCAGGGAGATGGTCTGGAGTTTGACTGCTTTGATCCGTGTGTTTTGTTTGAAAACAAGCTCGCCGGAGAGGAATGGGACGGAGCAATGCAATCGTGCATCACAGCCAAGGCATGACGCCCTCGTAGCGACTAACGGCACATGATGAGCACTAAAATGTTGCTTGTTTCATTTCTCGCATTTTTGTCAGTCAGTATGAGCAGTGTGACACACTACGTACCTACGTGCCTGTCTACCTGCCTTGAAAAAGACTAATGTAGGTTCTTATTAAATAAGCATGATTCCCCCCCCACCACCCTGTTTTCCTTTCTCGCATACCTCCAGGGGCCTAGACACAAGCTCGGGCCTGTGTTTGCCTGCTCACCCAGGGGACCTGCCTCTGACGTGGGCTTGACCTCATGGAGGAGTGCATGGAGGAAGGGGAGGGGTCTGCTCTCTGACAGCCTGTCTAAGTTGCTAATCACCCCCCTACGCCCACCCCACCCACCACCCCGTGCTACTGCCAAGAGCAGGCAAAGGACCAAGCTCCGACTTCCCTCTTCTGTTCGTTGCTCAGCAGGGCCCGATTCAGGCCGGGCTCACGGGAGAAAATCACAGAAAAGATGAGAGAGATTGAGGCAGAGACACAGATAAAGTAAAAGAGGATGTGTGAAAGAAGGATAGCTATAAGAACATCAGAGAATAAGCAGAGGAATGGTAAAAGGTTCATTCAAAGTCTTACCACAGCATCCATAAACTCGATGCAGCGCTTCAGCTCCGGTCTGGTGTCACAGTACTGACGGAATAACAGCCAACCAATGGGCTGCTTCTCACATAGACTGGTGTAGTCCCTATCTGAGAGGAGAAGAGGAGAGGGAGACAGATGGAGAAATGTCATTACACTAGAAAAACACACTATTATAGTGGTTCCAAACCTGGGGGGTGGGACCCCCAAAAGCAGTCACAGGATGAGTCTGGAAAATCCGAGTATGAAATAGTGAATAAACTAATTCTTCTAAATAAAAGTGATCTTTATTTTTGGACTTTCTCTAATCTTTGTCTTTTTTGTAAAATACTCATAGACTGGATATATGAAGTGGAGGCAGTTGCCGTGACGTCACCCATTGGTTCGTGGACTGCCGTTTTGAAGCCTGGAGTTCGGTATTTTGGCCCGACGCCATCTTGTTTTTTGCAACCAGACGTGACACGAGAAGGTGGAGCTAAGTAAAACCAAACGCTGAATGAGACATTTTTAGGCGACCAAAAAGGTTCTAATTAACTTTCATGAACTGAAAAGTCACTGAGAAAGGGTTAAAGTTGTAAGACGAAAACACTGCCAACTCCCAGACCGGACAACGCCGTGGTAGCAACTTGTCAATCACAAGGTAGCCACGACCTAAAGTATACCCTGCTTTATGGTCTATTTGACTCTAAATCTGCATCATACATCATACTGTATTTGAAGAAGACTTGAAACTAGTGATTGAGACCATAAACTCATGTTTACAATGTTTACTGAGCTAATAAATCAAGTAAGAAGTAGGCTCATTTTCTCATAGACTTCTATACAATCAGACCTCTTTATGCAACCAGAGGAGTCGCCCCCTGCTGGCTGTTAGAAAGAATGCAAATTTAGGGTACTTCCTCATTGGCTTCGCATTTTCAGACCTCGGAGGTTGCCCACTGGTGATAATACTGTACAGTTTTAACCATTCAGGACTCAAAATTATAACAACAACAACAACAACATATCCTACGAGTTAGCAAATGTAAGCTAACTCATGAGTGGGAGCTGGAGATGTTGAATGCCATCTTATCTTTGCAAAACAGACAGGGGCTAAACTTTTATTACACCATGACAATGGATGTAGATGCCCTTGTAACTTCATAAACACGTACATGACGTTACAATGTGTATTTCAGTTACACTGTAGACTTTAGAGAAGTTTAAAGGTTTATTTCCCTCCCTTTGAAAGAAGCTATTATTGTATCATGCCCATCCAGTAACAGCTAAAATAGGATAAACATATGTTCAAACTACAGATATACTATAAAGGGTGAGAGGGAGAAAAAGAAAAGAAATGTAAAATTCCCCAAAAAGTAAGCTGTCCCTTAAAAGGCAAGAGTACACTACAGTTTTAAAAATGATCCAGCAAAAAAAAGAACAGCCCTGTGTTGTCAACTCTTTTCCAATGAAAGCAGCTAGCAGCATTAGCTGCTAACTGGCTCCACAAGTCCCTAAACCTGGAGAGAAAGTCTGGCAGACGGTCCCTTCAGGCCTCTCTCCAAAGCCACTCCCACACAATTACCATTACGGACATAAACATATCATAATGAACGTGAACGGCGAACATTGGCTATTGTAAGTACTCAGAGCTGCCAAGCTAGCAGCTTGTGGAAGACTCAGGTGACAATGAATGAACGGGCAGAGTGTTCGCAGATAGACAGGCAGGCTTTTTACAGTCCTGCGACAGCCACAGATACCAGCATTTGTTTCTCTTTTTTTGTCAGAGCATTTGATTTATTGATTGCAGTCCGGATGAAATGAGAATTTCAACTAATAAACCAAAAAAAATGTCTAAAATCTTTACCGAACGTACCTCTAATTCAGGGGTTCTCAAACTTTTTGGGGCCAGGGACACCTTACAGGGGAGAACATTTTCCAAGGACCCCCTCTTAATCGTTACACCGATTAAGCATAAGCTTACTAGATGTTTAAACTTACAAGTCTAAAGCTGAGAGCTTCAAATTAAAAAGTAACTAACTAATCTAATAACTAAGAATTTCTATTGGCCCAAAGCTAACATGGATGGGAGTAATGGATACAATCTGCTTGTTTTATTGCCGCAAATGGTCCACATTTGTAGATATGTACTTTTTAATGGTAGCAAATTATTTGGTGAACCCCTTGACAGAGTGTCACAGACCCCTGGGGGTCCCCGGCCCCACACTTTTAGAATCACTGCTCTAACTAGTAATCACCCAAAGACGAACCAAATTGTTCTCGTCACTTACAGAAGTGGGAGATGCATCGTTTCTCTTTCTTACATGAGGAAGGTATGATCTTTGGTTCCAGATCACAAATATGTACATTAGAAAACCAAGTACAAAACTACGTTCATCATGATGAGGGAAATCTTCGTATGACAAGTATCCCGATGACTGTGATGACGACTTCACAGTTGACTGCAGACGACGAGGTAAGGACACACAGAACTGTTTTTTTTATAACAGTGGGTTTAAATCTAAAAGTCCCATTTTACAGCATTATTCCCTCTGTTCCATCTTGACTTTCGGGGGCTTAAGGAAGGACCGGTTCTTTTTCTCCTTGGTCTTTTTAATATTGCGATACCCCTATTAATTAGTGTGTTTGCTTATGCTACAACATGCTAAATACAAAACGCACTGCATGTGTTGTGTGTGTTTTCTATGTGTGTGTTTGTCTCCTGTGCAGCTGGCCCCAGCCTATTAGGACTAATAGCGTCCATTTGAGTCATATTTCCTCTGGCACCAAATGAGGAAGAAGACCCAGGACGTTTTCCATCACTGGTTGACAGTAAGGACACACATACACACACAAGATAAACATACAAACAAAAATAGGCCACACACATTCACGTACACATGCGCACTCGTGAATGGCGGAGTGGGAGGGATGCATGGGATGAAAATGTCTGAGTGGTGACAGCTACAGGACAACCTCCAACAGTAAATCAAATCTCCAGAACAGCCCTCCCAGCTGCACTGTTTATTACACAGCATTCCCCTCTGCTCTGCAGCTCAGCGCTTCTCATTCAAACTCACCACTTGTACGACCACAAAACCTAAGTTATCGCTTTGGTGAGCAAACAGTAGAGTGTAGAGATATGATGTTTTTATTGCTTCCCCTTCCACTGTGTGGCCGCTGTGTTTTGAATCGCAGGAACAAAAGCTCTTTCAGAAAATCTCACAGAGCGATCTTTAACTGCGTTGCGTTGCACTCGCCTTCACACACTGCCTTTCATCTCTGATCACCAATTTCTTGGAAGCCTGCTTTGGTGTTTCCCTATCAGCTGTGTTCAGCTGGGAGCTGGAGCTGGGAAAGCCCCTCACATTCATAATTGATATTTTAGGGCGTTTGTATAGCAAAAAATGTTTGGAGCAGTTTAGTTGAACTTTGGAAAGCCTACTCCTTCAGTTAGACTCATCTGGCCCGGTAAGAACAATGTCGTGCATGCCTGAAAATGTGCATCTTCCGTTACTTCCATGCAAACAAATGTGTTGACTTCCATCAAAAGCCTGTATCTTGACAATCACTGGACAGGTTGTCAACATTCTGTCCAATGAAGAAGCTTCTTGTGGGATTTCTCTTTATACATCAGATTGGCACATACGGGTACTTTGCAAAAAGTCAAAGCCGCGCCCACTTCTGGGGGAAATTTTGGATTCTAATTTTGACAAGTTCGTATGCATTCATCTCTTGTTATACAAACGTTTGTTTTATACACATGTCTAATAATTATTTTGTGATCTTGCCTGAACCTGAGCGTCCGCGATACCTTAATAAATAAAGGTTGATCGCCGTCATGTCCCTTCAGTCTCCCCCTTCCAACACAGTGGCCGGGTATTGCTTAACCAGACTTTTGAATCACGTTAGGTTAAGTGATGTCTGTAAATAACCAACGTGTTAATAGCCAACTGTTTGATCTATAGGCTGAGATTTACAGTAGTTGGAGACGACAGTCTGATGCTGATGTAACGTTAATGTATGACGGCATTACTGCAGCAGACTCACACTAAAGTTTACGTTAGCTAGTTATGCTAGTCACTGTCACCAGCATCATTTAGCCGTTTACCACACCGACAGTGAATATTCACGTGTCGTATGAGCCTCAAATCTCAGTGTGAAATCCTCAATTAACCTGCTGCACAACATCTTTTCGCCATTTTCCATTTTCTTTCCTGTGACAGTGAGTTTCGTTCCCCCAAAAGGGAGCGCAGCCTCGGCAATGCTGATCTGATCTTTAGTTTGGAGCCATAAAGCCCCTCAATTAAAAAAATGTTCAAAACACGGCAGAGGAACAAATCCGAGATCAGCGTTTTTAGATTTATAGTTGGTGCAATCAACTACACAGCAACTCTTCGGCATAGCGTTATTACTATTACCGGTTTGTTTAAAGTAGAAGTTTAGAGACATGTTTCAACTTCTTCTGTTTACTCTGTTACCGTCTATGAAGGACACAAGATTATTTTCCCCCAAAAGGGGGCGTGGTCATGCAAGCCTACTCTGGATGACGTATTGCCGGTCTGATGTATGAGCTGGTTTGTTTGCAAATGGGCAGCATGAACCTACACAAACCAAATTTGAACTTTTCCACTCTGGTTCAGAAGAAAATGAACCTTGAATGCTCTCTTACTTTGAATCGTTGGCGTCTGCTCTTCAGTAACCAGATAGCTAGAGATTACAGATTCTTTATTCTGGTTCACGTTTTCTCATGGGAATTTTTGTTTATCCCCTATTGCATATCATTACACTGACGCTCTAGTTTACAATGAGCCTCCTGATAAGGTTTCAGTGGCTCGCTCCAGAACCGGTTTTGCTGTGAGGATTTCAGAGTTGTTTCATCCTAAATGCTAGGGTTTCCTAACTGGTCACTCTTTGAGGTAACACACTCCGATTTGCGTAATAAAAAGAAACACAGAAACTGTTGTGCAATGTTAAAGGACTGCCATGTTTTTAGGTAACTGAGCAATGTATGTGATGCCAAAATGATCCATGTGTCACTGGGGGGCAACTAGCATAATCCAAATGAAGATAAGTGATGCAACGCATGCCATATATAGTTATTTTCAGAATAATTTCTGAGCCTTCTGGCAAAACCCTACTGATAGTGTAAAGCCTCTTCTATCACACACCTCTAATGTTTAATTTAAATAGAGGGGAGTAGTCTCAGCCGTTCTGTATATACTGTGTTATTTTATGTCATAATTTGTTGACCTTTTAACGGTACACAGAGAACTGGGACTTGGCAAAAATCTACACCCAGGGACACATGAATGATTTTAGTATCTACATTTTCATAACTTAAACTGGTAAACAAGTCAATGTTATAAAAAAACATAGCATATTCCTGTCAGAGCAACAACTACTACAGAGGTAATTCATGCCAACCCACTGCTAAATTGGGTGAAATGAAGATAAATGTACACTATTTTTCAAATAAATCAGCAGAATCTGAAGAACACATTGTTAAGTTCTGAGATGCGTGTAGATTTGCAGCCTTTGGATATACAACATTAACTGTGTGAATGTCTGAAGACCTATTTTGCTTATTTTCAGGTGCATACTGGAAATAAGCAGACCAGTCTGCTCTGATTGGTTAACCGAACCAAACTCTTTGGACTCAAGCTCTGCTCTAACTATTTTTTTTAAACTACTTTGTTTAAGTGCCAAAGTAGCTGTTATGCAAATGTGTTACTTGGTGACATCACCACGTTACGGAAGTAAAGGCAGGACTTCAGGCAAGGCTTTTCAAGCAGTTCAGGAGCACTGTTTCTGTGGGGGAGAGTAACTCCCTTTGGTCTGGACTTTGGAACCTTGCAAACCTTTTACATGTACAAAAAACTATATACTGTAACACACTAAAGGTAGGGCTGTCAAAGTTAACGCAATAATAACTTGTTAACGCAAATTCGTTTTAACGCCACTAACTTCTTTAACGCATTAACACGACTTGTGATTTTTTTGGTTGTAGAGGGCTCAGTTTTAAAGCTAGAGTGAAGATACTGGCATCATATGAAACAAGAAAACCTGAACAATCCATTGGTGTCATACTAGCTTTTCACGGAGGCTAAATAATGCTCCAAACTTACACTACATTTTATGGTCATTGGCCATTTTCAATGGGGTTCCTTGACCTCTGACCTCAAGATACGTGAAAGAAAATGGGTTCTTTGGGTACGCACAAGTCTCCCCTTTACAGACATGCCAACTTCTGATAATCACATTCAGTTTTGGGCAAGTCATAGTCAAGTCAGCACACTGACACACTGACAACTGTTGTTGCCTGTTGGGCTGCAGTTTTCCATGTTATGATTTGAGCATATTTTTTAAGCTAAATGCAGTACCTGTGAGGGTTTCTGGACAATATCTGTCATTGTTTTGTGTTGTTAATTGATTTCCAATAATAAATATATACATACATTTGCATAAAGAAACCATATTTGTCCACTCCCATGTTGATAAAAGTATTAGATACTTGACAAATCTCCCCTTAAGGTAAATTTTGAATACAAATAAGTGAATTGTTGTTTAAGATAAAAAGAAATGTGAGATTAATTTGCAATTAACTATGGACAAAATCACAATTAAATACTTGAATCAATCGACAGTCCTAACTAAAGGAAATGGAAAAAGCACAAAAGCATAAAAGGTCCCCTTTAATGTCTAAATATCAAGATATAAACAATGCCAAATCACATGTATGTCTTTGCACAGTCTCTCTTTATCTCGTTAGATGAAGTTTACAGATTGCTCCCCTGCAAAACTAAGAATTCCGTTACAAAATGTAGACTCTAAGCATAAAAAGACCAAGAGCCTGAAAAGAAACCACAGTTTCTTTGGCCTGGCTCTGGGTTAGCGTGTGAGAGCATGTACGTGCGTCTCTGTCCGAGCTGATTTCAGGTTCTCTGAATCATTTAAATATGAGAACGTAGGCCAACCTTCTACCAATGAAACATTTCCTCTTTGCGTAAGCAAACCCTCTCCCGTGTCCGGAAGAAAAACAACTGTGAAAGTAAGATGAGAGCGAGAGAGAACGTAAAAGACAGCAAAGTGTCGGGAAAAAAATGGGACAGGAAAATGAAAGGACTGAAAAGAATGAAGGGAGAGTTGTAAAGCTTGAACTGGCCTGGACTAGTAACTGTCTGATCCAGGGAAGTTAAGCTGCCATTACAACTTAATTAAAACTCCAATTTAGGCCAGGAGTGAGTGAGTCGGTGAGACAGTGAATGGACGGCCAAATGTGCACAAGTGTGCGTACAGTATGTGCAATCCGTGAGCACGCTTTTGAGGCAGAGACCCGCACAGATCAAAAGTAATAGATGCAGGTGTACTGTATGCATTGGATGGATACCAGAAGAAAGGAAAAAGGGAACATAGAAGGAAAGGAGGAGAGAGAGAGGGAGAGAGGCCTAAGGCTGGCAGACAAAGTGGCTGCAGCCCACATAATGTAATCTAGGCTTCCTAGAAGTACTGCACACTTGTCAAGGCTAAGGTCAAATGCCTGACATTATCAAGACACAACAAAGACACTGCTATCAGTCGCTTTACTGTATCCTTCTATCTGCCGTGCCAGCGCTGTGTATGGGCATGTGTGAGCGTCTCTGCACACAAGTGTGTTTGTGCGTGTACATGCCTACACGTCTGTGTGTTTAAGTAGGCAAAAGGGATTATTTTGATCCTGCGCTCGGTGTGATAGGGAAATTACGCAATAGTGTCTATGTAATAGTGACGTATATAACCCTCAACAGCTGCTGCATGCACATATGTGCGCACACACACACACACACACACACACGTACGTAGGCACATAAAGCCCATTTTTAGAATCCTCTGCAAAGTTATAATCCAAATGGTAATAAATGTGTAAGATATGACACGCACAATGCTCCTTCACACTTAAGGCGACATTTATGTGCTGCTGTTTTTTAAGCAGGTGATGTATCATGGCTGACGACGGACACATTCAAGTTTATGATAATTAGATCTGCGAGCGATGATTTGCGATGTGAAGACAAAACGACACGGACCAAAATCAACGGCGAGCGAGAGATATCACCGTGGGGGAGTACGTTCGTCTACGTCTCTTCCACTCAACCTCCCTCCTCTCCTTCCGTTGTTTCTCTCACTCGCTACTGTCCTTAAGAGATCTTTCCTCCCGTTGTAAAAGCCTCTCTTTGTTACGGTTTTTCACTCGCTCTCTCCATAACTCTCCTGCTCTGCCACTCTTGTGTTCCTCTGGAGTGGTGGAAAGAGGGAGGGAGGGAGAGAGAGAGAGATGCAGATAGTGGGAGGGGGAGGCATGGAGACAGAAAAGAGGGAGGGAGAGTATGTGGGGGAGGGTAGCACTGCAATCTCTGGCAGAGATAGCTGTGACGCACTATTACACACACACAGGCACCTACACACACACACATACTCCGAGTGCTGTGGCATTCAGAGGACCAGGGTGGGTGGGTTGTGGGGGGATGGGAGGGGGGGGGGCGAGGAGATAATGTAGCCCAGGAGTAGAGCACTTGTCTGGGCTACAAAGAGAGAATCCTGCCCCTACTTTCAAACTTAGATGTGAGCACAGGAAGGAAGCAGGAGTGAAGACGTTTTGATTTGGTGTGCGCGCAGACAGATAGTCAGCGAGACACACACGTAATGTCAGGAGAGACTATGAGATTGAGAAACGGCTGTGCAAACAGATTCCCTGAGTCAGACGTGCACATACGCACATCAATACACACATCAATACACACAGCGTTTCCTGTCCCCTGCCTGTAACTGCGGGTGGAGACGGGTAGAAACAGGAAGGAAGTCCAATCTGAACTTCCTCCTGCAGTCAGACCCACCCCAACGACACAGCATGGCACGTTATCTTTCTGCCTCACACCCACACACACAAAAACACAGAAAAACACGCTCCAGGTTTCTTACCGATAGTGCGGCGTAGCTCCTCACACTGGCTGATGTGGGGGAGTTTGAGCATCTCCTTCCATTTCTTACTGCGGCCATTCCTCTTCCCTCCTCCACCTGAGAGACACAGAGAGACAAATGACACATTTAAAATCAGCCGGTCAATCAAATCACTTGTTCAACATTACGCATCCAGAGTGCCTTTAACCACAGCCAATGGTTGGCATTTTCAACACAAGAACAAGAGGACATCCAGCCTAGTGTGGGTGTGGATCATGGGTGTATAAAGAGAACTGATACAGCGTCAAAGGTGGGGCCCCGTTCATTCCTATGAAAGTTGTTCAGTGGCGCATGAAGCAATTCCGTGTATAAAATTAGCCGGCTCTTCCGGCAATCTTCCACATACATTGGGCCCGTAGTGCAAACGCACTAGCTTTTCCTTTAACCTCCAAGCCCTTGGCCCAGCCGCGGTCCGGGGCTCATTCACATGAACGGAGGAAGGAAGGAAAATAACTATGGATTTGGCTATTAGTGCATTTTACAACTTTTAGGACCTTCAAGTGAATCAAAAAAATGATCCGTTGAGTTACAGACGTCTCTTTCCCAATGTAAGTCCATGGGGAAAAGTATTTTTGGGCCCAATAGAGACAGGAATGAGTTCCAAAATCCGGAAATGAGTTTGCATTTTTAGCACTTCCGGTTCCCTCGTCTGGAAGTCAATTGGATTTATTGAATGGGTTTTTAGTTAGATGCCTGAAATAAGGTCTGTGGTTAACACAAGCTCAAGAGATTTTAAAGTTTTGTTCTATGACATAAAACACATCAATAAATACTCCACTCGTTAATTTTGAAGCTTTTAAGTGTCTTCAAAAAGGTGGTTCCTAATAAGTGTCTAAATGAGACGACTAAACGTCATCACACTGACTCGTCCTCTTTTACAGCCTTGTTGTGTATACTTGTACTCATGTGACGGTGTAGTTTGTTTAAAGCCTAACGTTAGCTTTTTACTTCTGCCGATTGCATTCATACTTCAAAAATCATAAAAGTGTTGTTTATTTGTGAAGATTATCTTGCTGAACAAAACACGTAAGTATCATAAACGTTTGTTTGTCACTGATCTTATTTTCTGCAATAATCCAAAACCCAACGGGAAAATCCCATTGGCTTTTTGTCAAGGGAACCAGGGCGATGCCAACTTCCTCGTTGGCCTACAAAAGTACATCATCCCTGGAGCACTCTATGGCGTCACGTGACGGACACAGAACTTCGGAAGTTGTAATTCCACAATTTGGCCACTATGTTAAATTTGCTTCAAAGCCTGGCGCTCTTCCTGGGTCCTTGCTGTGGATGTGTGTGTGCGTGTGCGTGTGCATGTGTGTATGTGTGTGTGAGCGCACACGCACACACAAGCATGGTGACCTTGCAGCGACCAGAGGCAGGGACAGCTGGTTCATCTCACCAGACGCCTCTATGCATCATGACAGAGCATGAGGTGAAGAATGTTGACAGCTTCAAAGATCATGGGGCATACACACATCTTGTCTCACACACACACACACACACAAAGTGGGCTCTTTCCCCGGAGAAAACATTAGCCAAACATAACTTTAACATTATCGGTTGTCTCATGCACACCAACAGTGGCGTTGGAGAGTCCGCTCGGCAGACGAGATGACCCTGATGTGAGGGGTCAATGACCTCCAGGCTCAACAGGGCTCTTCAAAGGACCGGGGTCACTCCATATATTTCACTGAAATGCTCATTTCAACGCCAGCAGGTATGTGTGTGTGGGGGGGGGTGAACTGAGGTATTTACTCCTTGAGGACAGAGTATTGAAGATTAAGTCAACCGAGTATTCTGATGAGATGCTGCTTTGTTTTGCAAACTAGCAGCTTCACACATAAGTAACGGACCTTTAAAGAGACAAGAGGAAGCATATCAACGTGCATCAACGTGTGTTTGAGTGCATCCATGAGCGAAACGATTATCATCATTTTTCTGGTAAAAACACAACAAACTTACTGGTTATGACTTCTCAATTATGAGAATTTGCTTACTTTGGTGTTTTTTTACTCATGGTCAGATGAAATTAGGTTGTAAGATATTAGTTTAGGCTCTGGTAATGTTAGATTGGGACTTGACTTTATCTTCAGTCAATAATTATTTTTAAAAAATGTATATATTTTACTAATTAGTATATATAATTTGGTAGTTTCACATTAACTACATTAACTAAACTTCTTAGACTAAATATGAATTCATTGTCAATGTATATTGTGCTAAGTAAATCAGCTGTGCAAGAAATTACATAAATGAAATACAGTATAAAGTTGGCAAAACTATGATTTAAATTACAGAGTGTCAAATCAAAGAATAAGTAAGTGATCTTTCGATCTAATTTAGCTTCGCCAATAATGTAACATCCACATTCATAACAATGAAGCTTATTTGAATGGAGTTAAAGACTACAAATCATTCAAAGTCAACTTTTGGTGTTTGACCGTCTTCAAAACTCTGCACTTAGGACACATTTCCCATTTTAAAAATAAAACAAAGCATCTCTTCTTTCTGGGTTTCAATCATATAATCATATAAAACAAACTAGACAGGCAGTCTACTGTGGTTTTGATTTCTTTTTAAGAAAATTAGTGAGGGAGTCCGATTAAGAGTCAGCGGATTTAAACCCTATCTTTGGGCACACATTGCTGTTTTTCTCATCACTTCAATTCCATGTTTTAAAACACTGAGTACACAAACTAGCCCGAGTGAACCGAGTACACTGTGATGGTGAGAGGATAACAGAGAGGGAAATCCTCTCCCCTGAAGTTCACCAGACACCAGCTGTTCCGGCAGTGACATGTGACAGTTTCAGCACAAATACATACAGGGGGTCAGTGTGGTCAAACACCTGCAAAACAACACCTTCCCAACACACAGGAGCATACCGTATGTACAGTGTGCATGTTCTCACCTCTACAAAAACATCCCCATCCCTCTTCTACTGCAGGTACTGCAATTAGCATAAGGAAAATTGCAAGTTGTGTTAATGCATTAAAGAAATTAGTGACGTTAAAACGAATTTGCCAACAGCTTTGACCGCCCTACTTTAAACCAACCATACTTTTTTGTCAGGTCCTATGTTCACAGTGAACACTAACAACCACAAACCCACGAACACACCAGATATCAGCACTACAAGCTGCCGTAATTTATTTGGACAAGCAATGGTAGCATACACATCCAAAAAAAGTGACCGTGTCACGCCTTGAATGGCTTGACAGGAGTGTTATGAGCAGCTACTCGTTGATGTTTTGTTAACGAAGCTTATGAGATCCCACTGGTCTCAGGTTGTACATGTTGACAGGCATGTTGAAAGACCAGTTGCGGGGCTGCAGGGCATATACACCTCCTTACCCACACACACACACACATACAGATATAGACGTATAAGTACATGCACAAAAATACACTGTCTTCGTTGCAGGACGAGGAAACTAAATTTTAAAAAAAAAGGAGCACAGCAAAGATAAATGTTGGGAGTTAAATGTTGGATTACAAACTGTGATGATAGCCAGTTGCGTCTGGCTGGTTGTACTGCAGGAGAAACCCGTGCACACACACATTTGTGCCAAAAACACAGAATGATTGATGATTAAAGTCAAACCAGATCACCAAAAAGTAACAAGCTGTCAGAGATTGACTTCTTCCCTGTCATGAGCCGACGTTAAGTGTTGAGACATGTAGTGCCAATAAAGGTTGAAAGTGGCAATGCTTTTGTACTGTACAAAAGATATGAGGGTGAGAAATGTCACCTAAACTTGGGGTCAGATGGGAAAAAGAGAGAGAAGGAAAGAGAGAACAATTGAGGAAAAAATGAAAAAAGATTCTGACAAGAAAAGAAAGACAGGGATTTTAATAGCAAGCTATGGAAGAGAGAGAGTGTGTGTGTGTGTGTGTGTGTGTGTGTGTGTGTGTGTGTGTGTGTGTGCACGTGCCTGTCGGAGCTGGCTGGGCCACCCCACCCTGTTTAATGTCACTCTGACGTCAAAGCCATGTGTGCAGGCCCTTAATGCAGACAGGATGGAGCAAGTATTTATTTAACTTTGGTTCTCCCCTCCGAGAGAGCGGGGCCCTCCATAAACACCGACCTCAGAGCAGTTTCGCTCATTCATAGCCGAGCCTACAGCCAGCGCTGAGATCATCGCGCAGCATCTCAGGGACAGGTCTGCGCATGTGCGGCAGATTCAAAAGTTGGAACATGTTGAGAAAGACTGATGATAGAATCAGGAGACACGCCGCTCTACGACGAGGACGCACATTCCTTTCCTTTAGAGATTTATAGACGGCGGGGTCATCCTGGTCACACAGCAGTCCAAGGCGTGTAACAGGAATTACCAACGACTGGCCTCACATCATCCCCATCTCTCTATTTCCCCATGTTTCCTGTCGCACTCTGCGGTCAACTATCCAACAAAAACAAAATGCCACTAAAAAAGAAAGATGCCATGAACTTCTTGATAGCTTTGGCCACAGATGAATGGAAGACCCGATATTACACTCGGATTGTTTAAAACAGCGAAAGGTAAGCAAAGTCCTCTTCTTCCTTTTTGGTGCAATCCAACAGTGCGTTATTTCGTAAAGGAGACACACTGTCAAGTGGCATCAATGCAAAGCATTTATGCTTTATCACCATGTAACAGCATTTCTGAAAGTCCCTGTGCAATCACTATCCATTAGGGCTGGGACGATGCGCCCATCTCCTGATTCGATACTATGACGATACTGAGGTGCAAATTCAATATGTATTGCAATTTTTAAGTATTGCAATTCTACAAGTATTGTGATTCGATATTACAATTTATTGTGATTTTTTATTAACTTTAAACTTTCAAAAAGTTGAATCATCCACTTCTATGGACTTTTACTTTGGAAAATATCGAAATGAATACAGTAAAAGAGTTTGATTTTCAGCATGTATGTAGTCAGATGTCCTGAAGTCAAATATATCAGTAATTGTCAGACATTATTTATTAAATATTTTCCAGCAACCCAAAATTTTACAAATAAAGACATTTCCCTCACAAATTAGTGGTATTTCTTTTTATTTATAAGGGACATGTAATGTTTTATTCTGCTGGTGAATCCAATCAGTCTTACTTCGACGTATGTATTTTTTTTTTTATATACAATTCCCTTTGTTAACACCTTATTTTGAAAATCGGACGTAATCATACGTGTATACTTCCGCTAACTTCGCCACGTCCGTCGCTAGCTCACCCGTCAGCTCTGTTCTCCATGGTCAGCTCCATCGGGTCTGCTTGAATGCATTTAACATAAATGTCAGTATATGGTTGCTCTACAGTTGTAGCATCAGACGACTTTACAACGGAGATGATAAAATGTGAGGGTGCAGGTCGAATCCACGCCGACCCTCCGCTGTTTTCTACTTTTTCATTTCGGCTCAATGTGGCCGGCTGCAGTTTGTTTTGGTTGACAGATACGGAACGAATATGACGTCACGTTACTCAGACTACAACAATAAAAGCGGTAACTTCCATCTACCTTTGCATAGACTCAAGTGAAGCAAATTTATCGAATATATTATTATAATCGCGACACATAGGTAAATAGATTTATTCCTCACCCCTACTATCCATCACTTTTAGCTCACTTGCAGTAGTTTTTACAGTAGGAACGGATACACCAATATTGTTTACTTTTACTGAATTTTGATGTGTTTCCTCCATTCTTTAATTCTGACCGGTTAGATGAATTCAAAACACGGGAGTCTGGGAAACAAAGAAAATACACAAAGAGGGAGAACGAGAGAGAGGGAGTAGACCGAGAGTATTTTCATGCAGCTTTTGTTTGTACGTCTGTCTGTCTGGAGTGAGCTATGAGTGCATTAATGAATGTTACATTCATGGGTCTCTTCTGTCTCTGTCTCGGCTTTCTCTCCTCCCCAATGATCAGTGGCTGTTTCCACATGCTCTTAATGCGTGTGCAGGTCAAATGCACTCCAATGCCATCCCAAATATGCTCCTCTCCCTGTCCTCCCTTTCCTCTCTCTTTCATCTCAAGTGGAGAAGGAGCCAGCCTGGAGGTCACACAGTAGACTGTGGAAGTATCCCCCCTCCCCCCAACCAACACCCCACCATTTCAGAGTTCCTGCAGCTTTCACAAATTCAGACTTAAGATTTTCTTCTTTTTTTAAAGCCAGTTCATGTAGAGTTCACAACTTATTTCACATCCAAAAGTTCAAGTGAAAAAATTAAATAAAACTTACAGAAGAAATTCCTGTGTGACCGATGGGTTCATGACTCAACCGTCCACATGCCTGAACAGAATTTATATTAGAGAAACAGGTTAAACGGGATCTAGACCGAGGAATCAGCCAACAGATGTGTCGACCAGTATCAAGCCGTTTACACAACTGCAGCGGTAAAATTGCTCTGCGCTGGCCAGTGGTGGAAGAAGATCTTTGACTTGAGTAAAAGTAGCAATACTAAAGTGTAAGAATACTTTATTACAAGTAAAAGTCCTGCATTCAAAATGTGCCTTAAGTAAAGTACAAAAGTATTTTCATTAAAATATACTTAAATTGCCAAAAGTAAAAGTACTCATTACACAGACACATTTCAGAATCATATATATTATATCCCTGGATTATAACTTTAACTGGTAAAGGTGGGGCTGATTTTATCTACTTTATATTAGGGCTGTCAATCGATTAAAATATCTAATCGAGATTAATCACAAATTAATCGCACATTTTTTATCCGTTCAAAATGTACCTTAATGGGAGATTTGTCAAGTATTTAATACTCTTATCAACAAGGGAGTGGGCAAATATGCTGCTTTATGCAAATGTATGTATATATTTATTATTGGAAATCAATTAACAACACAAAACAATAACATTTTTCACAATTTACTGACATTTTAAGGACCAAACGATTAACTGATGCATCAAGAAAATAACCGTTATCTACATCCCTAAATTATTATTACAATAAAATCTCCTCTGTATCTACTGGAAAAACACAATGTTATTATGTGGCACATATATGAATATATGATGACTATTTGCGCCCCTAATCAGAGTGAATCTGTGAAAATTAAAGCGATAGCTGTGATGAAATAAAAATAAAAACACTTGGAAACAACGTCACTGGCAACTTCTTGTGCTGTGATTCCCAGCTTTCTCAGATGTTACCGTGAACACAGAGCCGTGCGGCGCTGCTGTCTTCACAACCCGTCTTTATTTTGCATCGCCATATGGGAGAAGCTGCTCGCCCATCTGATGAACACATGTCACATGCTAACGCTCAGAATAACAGCCACAAGGCCAGAAAACCCAGCTCGTCTGTGACAGTGACAGACCGACCGCGGCAGCAAGCAGCCAGTATTTACGTCTTTACACTATCCGCTTTGGGCAGTTCGGCGACACACTCGCACACAGTGACTTATAATGAGTGCAAGAACATTTAATTCCTTGATCCCTGACTTAAAAAAAACCCCATGGAGGTTAAAGATCAGGGTCAATGCGCACTTAACCCCCTGAGATCAACAGTTTGGGGCCAAAATCATGTCGTTTTTAGAATCCAGTATAAATGTGTGAGTTTGACCTATTCTAAAATGGTGTATTTGAATATTTCTGCATACTGGGGGGGTCCCTAAACAGTCTTGGAATTACATAAATTGGGTATCACTGTAAAACTAGGATTCTTATGTCTCCAATTAGCTCAACTGTATTTATGTATGATGATGTTAGTCCCCGTAGTAGCCATTTAATTATAGTGAGACAATTTTTTGACATTTGACCTCACTGTATAAAATGACCTGTGGTGACCTCTAGGATAATCACAGCCTCATGAAACTTTACAGCCACAAACTAGAGACCTAGAGCATCCAGAGGATGAATGGATCAAACTAGAGACCTAGAGCATTCAGAGGATGGATGGAAAATGCAATTCTTTGCAGAAATCTCAAAATGTCAAAAGCTTTTGATACCAAATCACAGCATTGCTTTTTCTATGGTGTTCCTCAAGGTCTTGGTGTCTTAATGGGGTTATTTTTGAGGGATTATTGTTCATTTTTATTAATTCTCAACTGGTAAAAAATTGTTAAATTTAGCACTAAATATGTGTAACAAATGGTATCAACCCAAAAATTGCTGCAACAACTTATCAGACATAATAGAGCATGGGGATGACCATCGGGATGACCATCATATACTTCTATCACATGTTCTAAGCCCTTATTACTTTTACAATTCATTTAAATGAATACATGTTTATTTCTGATCTTGACACACAGTGCTGAGCTGCACCTCAAATTAATCTTCAGGTCCCCAGCTTTCAGATGATGTACACCACTTCTATGTTAGATGTACTGCTATACCCCCCTAAAAAAAGACAAAAACAGGTCTATTGTGGGTCGCAGAGGGTTAAAAAAATTCCACTGAGCATGAAATGAAAAGAAAAGCAAATGAAAGATAAAAAGCCAAACATGCTGTTAGGTAACTCCACTACATTTTGGCACTGACGGCATTTTTCTAACTTTAAAAACACTGATAACGCTGTTTACCAAGATATTTTTGGCCAGTGCAATCATACCCGGAATATTTGGTAGCAGCCCATACCCAGTCAGATCTGACCCCCACCCTGCAGCAGCCGCATCGCTGGAGGTTTCGAATCAGACGGCTCCCGAAAAACATGACTTAAATGGTAGGAAATGAGAGAGGGTCACGCATAGTTTAGGCCCATTGTAATATGAGCATGCACACGCACATGGGCACAATGGAGCCTGGCTATGATAAATGAATGGCCTGTGGCTTTCCCAGTCGCTCTCTCCCATACACTGTACGATTGGCTGGAGTAGCCCCTGATAAGGAAAACATTAGCTGCTAGTATCTGTGTTGCCTATTCAAAGCAAAGGCCCAGTGTTTGCATAAGGTAATCCGTCTGTATACTCGCACTGAAAGACACACATCAGCTGAGCGAGGGAGAGGAAAAGAGAAACATGTGAGTATCAGGCAGCGCTACCCTCCTGTAATCCTCACCTCTCTCTCTCTCTCACATGCCCCCTTCCCCTTTTTCCTCCTCTCTCTGACTCCAGCTTCTCGCTCCCCTCCCCCATATAAACAGTTTCCTTCGCTTGTTATGCCTTCGTTAATTCTTTATGTTCCTCTTTCTCTCCATATGGCTCTGCGAGAAGACGTGGGGTCACGTGGTGCAAAATGTGAACATCAGAGTAAATTCCAGGGCATGACAACAGAACGAGCCAGGCAGCGGGTGGATCTCACACGAGGTATGACATGCAGTTTTTCACATGAGGCGGAAAAAACACACACACACACACACACACACACACACACACACACACACACACACACACACGCGCTGCACATAAACATGCGCTCTTGCTCATTCCAGCGGCGTGCTGTGGTGTTTTGCAAGACCTTTCCTTCCTCTGCCCCCATCCCCTCCACGTTCAAGATATTCCATTAAATCAAGCCGAGACGCGCTTGAAAACTGACCCTTGTTTTCACAGTGTCTTGAGGGATGAAGGGGGGGGGAGGGCAGGACGGCGAGGGAACACGGGGAGACTAAACTTGAGCAAGGCGCGCAGAGCTCCGAGCGAGCGAGAGGACGGACTGAAAGGTTAATCATCTATAGGTTATCTACGGCCGTCTGTCAGATGAAGGGCCCACTGGTTAATTTCACGGCCACGCTGAAAGAGCAGGAACACACAGACAGCAGCCTCTGAGCCCTTGGGTGTGGAACACACAGCACATATTACACCTTGAAGTTTATCTTTGATAAGACAACACTTTCAAGTCATATTTTGAAGGCAGGACTGACAGTGAATTTAACCAAGGGCAGACGCCAAAATTGTGACTATGAACGTTTCAAAAAGGCAAACTGATAAAGCATGAAGGACCTTTGTTATTTAATACACTTGCTACTAGACTTGGACTCTGCCAGACCTCTAAAAACTCTTTTTAGAGAAACTAAATCTTTATTTGAACCATAAGAACTTGTAAATACACTCAGCCGTACACATTGTTAAACTGAGGCTGACAGCTGGGATCTCATAGGAAGAACGGCCATTTAACATTTAATAAGGCAGCTGGAACAACGTCCCTATGATGTTCACAAAGTGCCTCAAAAAGTGCCTCTTCATGCTCAGTCGGCTTGCCAAGAAATTGCGCTAATGAACATCCCAGTAGCCACCCAGCTAAGCGCCGCCGCTAGTGCCATGCAGCATAGCCGCCGCGTACGCAACACACTGCGTCTCATTCTCCGCACAGCCCATTTGTGGGTGTAATAACTGTAAAATGAGTCCCACATCAAGGGACAGTCACAAAGCAATGTGTTTTATGAGCCTCAGCTGGAGGAAACACCCCAGAGTGATGACAACAAGTGTTAGCCCAGCTATGACCACAAAACTAATAAAGCTACGCCGGCCGACGTCACAGTAAAACCCTCACAAGTCGTGGGAGAGGACCTGCTAGCCTACAATTTGAAGGGTAGGGCAGAGGGGGCAAAGAGCAGAGATAGGTTATAGGCATTGACAGTAGAGGTGTATCCTCTTACATCTGTAATGTTCTCTGCTAAAAATCTAAATCAAAGCTTCCAGGTTGTAGGGTGGAAATTACTTACATAAGCAGGATTAGTTTCTACTGGAATGTGAGCAGTGGACTGTCCACATTCCTTCCTTTTTATGAAGACAGTAGGAATGATGAAAGAAACACAGCAGAAAAAGATCTGTTGAAACTTGATTTAAGGAAGAGGGGTGAAATGCCCTTTATGTCCAGTCACTCGTTACATTTGAATCTGAGAATATGCGTGGGAATGTAATACGTGGTGACCATATGTTCGTGTCCCAAGTTTGTATTAAAGAGTAATAACACCCAGCTACACAACTTAAACCTGTTCCTCTGTGCCCTTTGGATATTTTCTTTTCTTCTTAGCACAGACAAGTTTCTCCACCGAAGCTTGAATCTTTGGAACTCAGACCAACAGCAGGGACGGCCATAAAATGAACCAGTTCATTTCACTGAATAGCTGCCCATTTTTATCAAATCAAAATTACATTTTGGGATTTCATCCTACAACACTTGTGGCAGTGGTGTACTTATTATACGGCTTGAATACTCCATTCTGATTGGTCAATTATGCCAGCAGACCGCTGCTATGGAAGCAGTTCTGATCACCTTGCACAGCGAGGAGTATTTTTTTAGAGGAAGCAATAAAATCATTTTTAAGTCAATGAAATCATTATTTTGTGTCAAATTATTGTAAGTATCCATGTAATAAGCGGGATAATGTACAGCAAGCCAAATGATGATTCAAGACCCCTCCGCCCCTGTCGGGCTACATTTCACAATAATGACCGGCTCACTGATACATTAACCCTTACGAAGTGCATGTACTTTATTCCTAGATATAGAGAACATAGAGTCACATCAATGCATTACCAGTGCAGCTTTATTAAAGCTCAAATGCATCTTTTTTTAAGATGAGGAAACATAAGAAGTCATCAGCACCTCAGGTTTTCCATTTTACAAACTTTGAGCAGAAACCAGGTACTTAAATGACAACCCTCAATAGACCAGAATGCATTGCAGACATCCATCCAACACATTGCGTTTTGACTAAGGGGTGCGCTACTAACTTTGCTCAACCAGAAGAGCTCTTTGGTGTGCTCCAACCATGAACCCACCAACTATATTTATAACTCACAGCTGAATGCAAGAAGTAAACATTGGCTCTCAAAGGGAACTCTGGGAAATGTAGTCACTCTCTAACTGAAGTAAAAAAAAAACTAAAAAAAACTGTCAACAAACCACAAATTTTGTTGATTTAGCTATCAATAGTAAGGGTCAGCAACTGGCCTGACTTTGTCCAATTTAAAAAGTCCCCCTAAACAACTACAATACCCATGATCCTCCTCTCGCCTACACGGCAAAGAACATGGTTAAGACATCATCTTTCAGCAGATCATATAAAACAGACATGTTGTGCGGAAGCCCCAATGTCAAGTTACATTTTGAAGTTTTTTTAATTTAGTATCACTTTATATAACATAGTCGTCATCTGTCAAGCCCGATTAGAGGAAAAACAAGACATGATGATATGGCTGGACCGTGTACGGTCAGTCTGTGAATTTGTGGCTAAATTGTTACACAAATAGTCAGTGGTCATGTCTATAATGTTAAATCCAGTCTTACATGTCCACCAGATCCGGTGAGGACACTAGGGGACGCGCTGCTCCACTCAACTGGCCGTTCAAGCAGTGACGTACCATATCGTGGAAAGCACCTGATTGGTCGCTGGTTTTCTGCTTGCCGTTTCAAACAGGAATCAACACGGTGGCCTGTTTGTAAACTTTCTGTTATTCCGTCTAAACAATGCACCAAAATCTACTTTTGAAAACATTTTAAGCCAGAAAATAGCCTTATGCCACTGCTGAATGTCGTTTCATTTTTTAGAACTAGATCGCCAAGTTTGACATCTTGGGGGTTAGCCTCCGTTGACTTTTCAGGTCTGAAAGAGGGAAAATGTGTCTGATACAAATGTTCCAGTGACTATTAAGCACCGTTTGCTTCCTTAGTGAGATACAACTGCATGTTCAGCTACAAGAATTGGTTTGTATCAACGATCGTTGCCCGCTTTATATAAACCATCTTTTTTATGTGAAATTGATCAAAAGGGCCCTCCAATTTGGTTGTTAAAGAGCTCTGACAAATAAATGTAATGGAGGCAGGATATTTTACAGCTGGAGAGTAAACATAATTTTTCTCGACAGACTTCACACCGCCATCTGCTCCGCTATGATAGGGTGCTCTGCCAACTCAGGTGCTGCAAAGTATAGTAAACAGTGGAGTCTGCGGGACAAAGTATGATAACACTGTTTCTAAATTATCTCAAGTGCTTTTAACTGCATTATGTACTACAAGTTTTCTGTGAATATCGGCCAATAGATGTCCGTGATTAAACAATATTGTGTCAAAACAGGCCCTCCAATGTATTGGTGGGATTCTACAATTTATAGCTAAATATGGGTACTACTCAAAAATATGAAAAGGGTTTAGACTGTCAATCCAATTATTGAGGAGATACTTCTGATGTTATACCGTATGAGACTATGTGGAATCGTATTGTTGTGTTGAAAATAACTCTCTAATGCTTGGCTGAGGTTTTACAATCCACATACACTGTGGGCTGCATCTATGCCAATGCTTATTCTCTTGGTATTCTCACAAACACTATTTCCAAAAACGTTCTACATATGCTATTAAAAGCAATAACTTCCAATAGACTGTCACCACATGCATCTGTCACTTCTTGCAGCCTGAGCTGCCCTAAAGCAAAAAAAAAAAAAAAATCGAAATAATGTAAAATGTGTTTGATTTCCTTTAAACACACTGTATCAAATGTATGTATAAATTTCTCATAGGAAGGGGTGGGGATCGGTGTCATCTCTACAACACCAAACCACTTCCCTTTGTCTTGTCATTTCAACTGTGGCAGACTGGACACACCCTGTCAGAACACTTCTCACTCTGGCCACCCAGTTTCATATCAACAGGTGTGTGAAAGTTGACTAGAAAAAGTCAGAAGTTACGAGCATCTTGTGGCGAGACTCAAAGGTTACCTTATTAATCAAGAGTTGATTCTGGGATGGAGAATGCTGCTTATCAGCAAACATACCAAACTTGTTTATGCACAGCGCATACTTATTAGTACACTGAGAAACTGTTTGTATTTCCCTTCTCCACAACGAGGTCAGAGAGTTACAGAACAACTGCTTTAAAAGGCTTGCTCAAGGACACATCAACAGGGCAAACTCTTGCTGACTCAGTGGCTTGGACCTAGCTCATGCAGCTGGTAGACAGCCTCCACTGCTTGCTGAGGCCTTGATGCCGTGTAGTACCAAAGGTGATCGAGGAGAATCAAAAGGCAGCTGACCTCTGACCTACAAAAGTCGTTTTCTGTCCGGATCTGTGTGTTTAAAGGTGGGGTTCGCTCCACGGCTCGTGACGCTGCCAGTGTTGACAACTGTCACTGACTGTGACATACTGAAACACTTTGACAGCTGCACACACACACACACACACACACACACCTCTGCAAAGCCTAATTAAAATCAAATTAGTCTCCTGTGCACCTTAAAGGGATAAATAGGGAGCCATTAGCGGATTTAATCTGAGTGCTAATTAACACAGTGAATTGTATGGCAGGGAGAAATATAAAAAACAACACTGACTGTATACTCAACATGTTTGATGTGGTGGAGGAGTGTCCCTGCTATACCAGCTATATCCAAAATCCTTATTAAGACTGCAAGTACTGACTGTTTTATTTATTGGTAAATCTATTATATTTTCTAAAAAATAATAATGTTAAGTTTGCATCACAAGCAAGGATAACAAATAGCTGTTTTAACTTGATAAACGACTTATTGAAAATCACATGTCCAATGTCTTGTCTAATGACCACCTGATTAACTGAGAATCAAGCCGGTTTTGGGCCTGATTCCTCCCTCCCGACAATCATCAGCAGAGCCCCGATTTATTTATGGTTCTAAAGATTATCTAGCCAGATATTCCCGTGGTGTGAGGTATGGTAAGAGTGTTTTTTTTTTTTTTACAACCCCCGATCGGCTTGGAAGTCCATCCTGGCCGCACCGATTTCAAATCGTAAATATTAAACATGTTCAATATTTACAATCGGATATCCTGTTGTGTGTGGGGAACCCAGAGGGCAGCCAATGACACAGTTACATGGGAAAGAACGATAGCCAATTGAAAACCAAGGTGCGGCTGCAGCTAATGCACGAGCTAATGCAAAACGCGCAGCATAAAGTAGTAGTAAGATGGACCTCAGAAATGGAGGACTAAGTTGTTGATTTGTGGCAACAACGCAAGTGATTATTTAACGTGTCGCCATCCATCCATTTTCAGTACAAAAAAGTGCAAAAACTACCATCGCTAATTCTTCCTGCCTGTCGTCCGCCATGTTTGTTTAAACACAAAAGTCACGTTTGATCGCAAAAGATTTTGCGAGATTTCCGTTTTTTTTATTTGGGACTCTTGTTGTTCATGAATTGAATCTGTTAGTGTGTGGTGTGTTGTTTTGGCCAAATCGTTGCTCAGCACACACTATAGGAACAAAACTGTTAAATTCAACATAACATATCGTTATGTGTGGGGTCTCTCACGTTTGTTAAGATTTGAAAAATCTTTTAATGTGGGACAAATATTACCATTGTAGCCAAGTAAATGATGGTGAACTTGGGCCACATATGGAGACATACCAGGTATTTCTACTCTCTGCATGGTTCATATACTTACCATTGAGGGCCTTTTGGAGCCTGTAGATCTGATCAGTGTACAACAGTGGTTCCCAACTGGGGGTACTGACCCCCACTAGGGGGTCGCCAAGCCTTCTTGATTTTAAGTGGTGCAAGACAACTTTTTTTTTTTTTTTTAAATATATACAGTTGGCATATCTCAGTATTTCATTCATTTCTGTGAAGAAAACTAAATTAAGGGGCGCCCCAGTAGCTCACCTGGCAGAGCGGGCGCCCCATGTACCAAGACTGAGTCCTTATCACAGCAGCAAGGGTTAAAATCTGACCCACGGCCCTTTGCTGTATGTCGTCCCCTCTCTCTCCCTCTTTTCTGACTATCACTATCACTGTCAAATAAAGACAAAACCCCCCAAAGAATAATGTTTAAAAAAAACTACATTATAATACAAATTTGGATTATTATTTAAGATATAAACAGGGTTAGGGCACATTGAAGACCTGAACACAACCTATATTCACAGAGCCTTCCCTCTCTGCCAAGCAGCCTCGTCCTGCATTGGAAAAGTTAAAACAACCAAAGAGCTGATAGAACAATGACCAAACGTCGGGGAGAAGAAAACACTGTATTTGTCAAAAAAGAAGCCTATTAGATATGTATGATTATTAAAAATCCCCAAAAATACATATTACAAACAGAAAATTGTATTAAAAGTTCCTAAAAATAACAGGAAAACTCATCTCTCATGCAATATTCAAATAATCTGCTCTAAAATTCATCTAAATGGCTCATTTTACACAAACTTCCTGCAGTTTTTGCGTTCACTATTTAGGTTGAAGCTTCAGTATGCAGAATGTTTTTGGCATCATTGGGCAAAAAATCCATAATAACCTTTCAGCATATTGTAATTCAAGTGTTCTGAGAGAAAAACTAGACTGCTGCACCTTCTCATGGCTGTTTTCAGGTTTTAAAAAATCTAGCCTGTGACGGGAGACCTTGACTAATCACAGGTCATTTCAGAGAGAGAGCGTTCCTATTGGCTGTTAATTCAACGGAGGCAGCTGTAAATCACTTGCGAAATATGAAATCAAATATGAATTAATATTATGTTACTGTAATGCCTATTCCTCACCTCAAATGTTTTCAGAAACATCTTCTAGTGTACTATTTAGCTGTAAAATGAGAAAGTTTGCTCCGGCTTGTGGGCGGTGCTTGGTATTTCCTCAACTGATCTCAACATGGCGACTGGGTCACAAACTTTCTCATTTTACAGCTAAACAGTACACTACAAGATGTTTCTGAAAACATTTTATGCAAGAAATAAGCATTACAGTAACAGAATATTGATTCATATTTGATCAGAGTTAGAGAGTGATTGACAGCTGCTAAGAAACGGCAAGGTTCCAGCTCGGCTCCGATTGGTTGTTTTCCTCCGGTCTGTGAAATCTTGCAGATGCCATTAGGAGCACCGGAGGACACAGAGGCACATGATTTTTTTTCAGATTACCTGTCTGATGCACCACTGACAGGATATGTTTTATAAAAATTACTTTTTTTAAATCATATTTGCTCCATTTCTAGCCACTGCTGCTTCAATGATACAGTTTATGTTCTGTACTGTTATTGTTATGCATTGAATATGAAATATCCATAAAATATGTCACTTAGTCAGGGGTCATCAATTTACTCAATGATAGAAAAGGGGTCCTTTTAAGTGGAAAAAGGTTGGGAACCACTGGTGTACAACAGACATGAATCAACACCAAGCACCATTTGACGGCAGGTAAAGAAAAGCCTGGTGCCTCAATAAGGAGCAGCTGCTGCTATGAAATGGATTCACTGCTGCTGTGAATAATCCATTTCACAGCAGTGTTGGCGTTTTAGTCTTGAACTGAAAACGCAGTCCGAATATAATGCAAACCATAAGCAGAGAAGAAGGCCTCTGCATGTACGCAACAACACCCCGAGAGCCGCACTGAGAGAGAGACTCTGCTACCGAATAAAACGCATCAATCCTCTGAGGTCAAAGACCCTTAAATACTGCTGTCCAGAAAAATCGTTGAGCAGTGATAACACCTTTTTTTTTTTTTTTTTTTAACCTTCCTCTCTGGCAGCTGATGTTGTACACCCACCCTGCGCCCACTCACTATAGCCTCTCTGCTTTTTTTGCCATCTTCCTGGCAAACAGATGGATGCTCGCCTCTTCTCCTCCACCTCCTCCAGGTGAGCCGCTCTCTGCGTGGATCACCGGCCCACCGAGTAGCGCGCACACACACCCGGAGGCTCCAGCAGCCTGGGCCGCCGGCCGGAGGGTGCACACGGTGGGCCTAAAAACCTCCACTATAATAACCTTATTCCTTCCTCCCAGTAAGCTCATTATCAAACAACCAAACAAGCAATGCAGCAACATATTCCTGCGTCACATAACACCACTCGGTTCACTTTCCATTCCTAATTATGGGCTTTAAACACCGACACAATGACAGGTAAGTGAAGGCAGCACCGACGCACAGAGCTGCGCAGCTACATATTTTGCTCCACACTCCAACACCGTGTAATGCCATTAAATATATCGTTATATCATCGTTACATTGTGAATATCCACAAAAAAAAAACACTATGTGAAAAAAAATGTGCCTCTAAATGCACAAACGCTGCCCATCTGATGCTGCAAACACTCCCTGCGTTGTTCATCTGCAGCCTGCTCTGCTCTGCTCTGCTCTGCTCTGCTCGGGCCTCACGGTGTAACCTGCCCGGTAGATGTGTCGGTAGTGGACAAAACAGATGATTTCAACGGGATATATGTGTGTTCGGTGTTTGCCCGGAGACAAAGCGCTGCGCAGGGATGGGAAGACAGAGGAAAGCTGAGGATGGTCCACTGTCATGTCGTGGAGGTGGTGGTGGAGAAAAAATACATTGTAATTTTTTTTTTTTTTTGCTTACCTTCTCTCGCCTTCAGGAGAACCGTGTTGGCCACGATATTTTCAATCTCCATTGTCAGAATGTGAGTCGTCCGGAGCAGTCGCGATACATTTCACTCGGCGGCGGAAAAAGACGGGTTTTTTTTACTGATCAAACGCACCGACGACGGTGGAGCTGCTGCTGCTGCTGCTGCTGCTGCTGCGGGCGCACAGGGCGGAGGACGCGGCTCTGGCGCATAGTAGTAGTAGTAGTAGTAGGTGTCTAATAGCGCTCCGAGCTCCTCTCCATTGCAAGACGCTGCTTTTTTTTTATATCAAACCCTATACCTACGGAGCTGTGTGATTACGACGGAGGCTTGTTAGCATTCACAGCCTGCCTCCCCTTTCCCTCTCTGTGCCTGCCTTCCTCTTCCTTCCTGCTTCAGCTTCTTCCTCCTCCTCCTCCTCCTCCTCCTCCTCCTCATTGCCCCTCCTCTGCACAACGAACCAGCGAGAGTAGGAGGGATCAATTTACAACACACCACACACACACACACTTTCTCACACACATTCATACATGCATGCATGCAATTTCCCTAGGCTTCTGAAATTATGGATGGTTATTATGACATTTATTGTGTGGCAGCTGTGGATTAAAACGTTTTTATGTGTGTGTGGTTTTCTACAAGTTTTCCTCAGGCATAATAGTCTCCTCAACCACAGGAGCCTACTGGAAACATGTAGGAAAAGAAAGTAGGGCTGTCAATCGATTAAAATACTAAATCGTATATTAATCACACATTTTTTTAATCTGTTCAAAATGTAACTTAAAGGGAGATTTGTCAAGTATTTAATACACTTATTAACATGGGAGTGGAGAAATATGCTTGCTTTACGCAAATGTATGTCTATTATTGGAAATCAATTAACAACACAGAACAATGACAATATTGTCCAGAAACCCTCACAGGTACTGCATTTAGCATAACAAATATGCTCAAATCATAACATGGCAAACTCAAACCCAACAGGCAACAACAGCTGTCAGTGTGTCAGTGTGCTGACTTGACTATGCCTTACCCCAAACTGCATGTGATTATCATAAAGTGAGCATGTCCGTAAAGGGGAGACTCGTGGGTACCCATAGAACCCATTTTCATTCACATATCTGGAGGTCAGAGGTCAAGGGACCCCTTTGAAAATGGCCATGGCAGTTTTTCCTCGCCTAAATGTAGCATAAGTTTGGAGCGTTATTTAGCCTCCTTCACAAGCTAGTATGACAGGGTTGGTACCAATGGACTCCTTGCGTTTTTCTAGTTTCATATGATGCCAGTATCTATGCTAGTTCACTCTAGCTTTAAAACTGAGCCTGCTACAACCTAAAAATCGCAAGTTAAATCAGCAGTGGGTAGAAATGGAGCAAATATGGTTACGAAAAAGTTATTTTTATAAAACCGTCACTATATCCTGACAGTAGTGCATGAGACAGGTAATCTGAAAAAAATCATGTGCCTCTGTGTCCTCCGGTGCTCCTAATGGCATCTGCAAGATTTCACAGACCGGAGGAAAACAACCAATCAGAGCTGATCTGGAGTCTGCCGTCCAGCTGCAGTCTATGAGCGCCGGTTGTCAATCTAGTCAAACAGTCAAACTAGGCAGCGCTGAACAAATATATGAATCAATATTCTGTTACTGTAATGCCTATTTCTCTCCTCAAATGTTTTCAGAAACATCTTGTTGTGTACTGTTTAGCTGTAAAATGAGAAAGTTTGTGACCCGACAGCCATGTTGAGATCAGTTGAGGAAATACCAAGCACCTCCCAACAGCCGGAGCACAGCCAATAGGAATGCTTTTTAAAGCATGAAAACAGAGCCATGATGAGGTGCAGAAGTCTAGTTATCTCTCAGAGCACTTAATATGCTGAAGGTAATTACGGAAATTTTTCCCAATGATACGCTTTAATGCATTAAAGAAATTAGTAGCGTTAAAACAAATTTGCATTAAAGCGTTATTATCACATTAACTTTGACAGCCCTAAAAAAAAGATATGTTTCCTTTAAACAATCCTTCTAAAATTGCTTTTTATCCAAACATGAATGAACATACTAATAAATAAACTTTTCCATTCCATGATTTCCTGCTATACTGCTTTACATGTGCTGCTGGCTAATGTATTGTGAGGAAACATGAATGGCTTTTGCCACAGAGGCCTGATACAGACCTCTTATTGTGTGAACAATGGTGTGAGGGTTTTTAAGTTGGTACATTATGCCGGCTTGTACAGCCTGGAGAAAAGAGATAACGCAGCGGTTTTCTCCTCCTCACCACCACACACTGTGACCCGGCATCCCTCTGGGCTCTCTAATCTGACTTTTGGATCAACTGAGCCCACAATGCTTTGAGAAGAGCTGTGTGTGTCTGCAAAAAGAGAGGAGAGAAGTCGTGTGCCTCTGTGGAGGTTGTAACGTAATGTGTGAAGTTTGTTCTTGGAAATATTTAGAGATCCATAGATGTGATAATTGAGAATAAAGAATATTTAGCAGTTTCACTTTTAATTTTTCTAGGGTCATACTACGGTCATAAATGCATTACAGGGAGGCCTGAGGGTATCTGTGGATTCAACACGTTCTCATCCCAACTTGTCACATACCGCCGCTTTGTCACGCCCTTTGGCGTCACTTTATTTTCGGCATCAAAACCACTATAGTTACCCTTTAACTTACTCACTTTATGATTAGGCAACAAAACCACTAAAGTGAAGGAAAAAACAACATGGTTGGGCTTAAAACGACTACGTTTATACAGTCATAATGACACTAAACATTGTAACGTGACGCACATGACACAAACAGCGGTCTCCTGGATGAAAGCCTTGTGTTTGTTAGACCCAGCGTCCACCTCAGTGTGTCTCTTTCGCTCTTTAAACTACGTCACCACACTCCCGGCACACTTTTTCGGAGCATTTACTATTGAAGTTTACTATTTCTGGATGAATTTACATTATACTTAAAGCAACAGTGGGTAGAATTGGAGCAAATATGATTAAAAAAAGTTATTTTTATAAAACGCTCACTATATCCTGACAGTAGTGCATGAGACAGGTAATCTGAAAAAAAATCATGGGCCTCTGTGACCTCCGGTGCTCCTAATGGCATCTGCAAGATTTCACAGACTGGAGGAAAACAACCAATCAGAACCGAGCTGGAGCCTTGCCATCTCTGAGCAGCTGTCAATCACTCGCGAACTCTGATCAAACAGTCAAACTAGGCAGCGCTGATCAAATATGAATCAATATTCTGTTACTGTAATGCCTATTTCTCTTGTAAAATGTTTTTAGAAACTTCTTGTAGTGTACTGTTTAGCTGTAAAATGAGAACGTTTGTGACCCGGCTGCCATGTTGAGATCAGTTGAGGAAATACCAAGCACCGCCCACCACAGCAAACTTTTCCTCATTTTACAGCTAAACAGTACACTACAAGATGTTTCTGAAAACATTTGAGGTGAGAAATAGGCATTACAGTAACAGAATATTGATTCATATTTGATCAGCGCTGCCTAATTTGACCGTTCGATCAGAGTTTGCGAGTGATTGACAGCTGCCTCCATTGAATGAACAGCCAATAGGAACGCTCTCTCTCTGAAATGACCTGTGATTGGCCAAAGTTTCTCGTCACAGGCTAGATTTTTTTTAAAGCCTGAATACAGAGCCAGAACACTTGAATTACAATATGCTGAAAGTTTATTATGGAATTTTTGCCCAATGATGCCAAAAACATTCTGCCTATTGAAGCCTTAATGGAACACCCACGCAGACGGCCGTGACAAATTGAGGAACTCAAAGGTCAAAGGTCACCAACTTTCATCTTCACATCCTCACTGATTTTATTAACACAGACTGTGTTGATGTACTGGATTGATCAAAACATGTTAGTTAGTAACATCTCTGTTTATGTTTGACTCTTGGACATATGTTGTTGAAGCAGGAAGAATGAAATTATATAAAATAAAAAATAAAAAAAGTGCTTTTTGTGAACAGGTGTGTGTGTGCTTGAACATGAAATCAATAATTGATGGTAGTTTATTCTCACACCACCCTTTAGACACTATCACCATTATCAGTGCCCAGAGAAACAGGATGCTGGTTATTGGGCAGATAGCCTACACAATTAGTGACTATTACATGGAATGGGCAAGGACACTTGACCTCAGGTTAGTGATTCAATTGAGAGCCATAGAGGCCATCATATCACAGGTTTTGATCTAAGTATTATGTCACACTAAAACGCCTCAGTTTATTCTTGCTATCTATTCAAGGTATTTTGCTCATCAGGGGCTCAAGTTAGGGATGCAACTTAGACAAGTAGGTGCTGTTACTCTAACTATAACCCCTCAGTCAGGATTACATTAGTCGGGACTCCCAAAGAAAGAGACAGTCTGTATATCAACATGATTGTAATTATTTCACCATTTCAGTAATGCACCACTGTCCATGGTCTATCATGGTTGCTTGTCTGTAACAACATCACTAGAGTATCACAGATGGTCCAAATAGATTCAATGCTGCCACCTAGTGGTGATAATGTAGTGGTGATAATGCATAACTACATTACACATTTCATGCAGTAGTCATGCAGAATGCCTTCATTTTGTATATACAGTACATATACTGTATATATATGTACATAATTTATCGCATGATTGTCCATAGTCAATCGCGATTTCTGTTCAAAATGTACCTTAAAGGGAGATTTGTCAAGTATTTAATACTCTTATCAACATGGGAGTGGGCCAATATGCTGCTTCATGCAAATGTATGTATATATTTATTAATGGAAATCAATACCAACACAAAACAATGACACATATTGTCCAGAAACCCTCACAGGTACTGCATTTAGCATAGAAAATATGCTCACGTCATAACATGACAAACTGCAGCCCAACAGGCAACAACAGCTGTCAGTGTGTCAGTGTGCTGACTTGACTATGACTTGCCCCAAACTGCATGTGATTATCATAAAGTGGGCATGTCTGTAAAGGGGAGACTCGTGGGTACCCAGAGAACCCATTTTCATTCACATATCTTGAGGTCGTTAAAATTAGTGGCGGATATATATATATATATATATATATATATATATATCCATCCATCCATTATCTGTAACCGCTTATCCCATTCGGGGGTCGCGGGGGTGCTGGAACTGATCCCAGCTGACATTGAGCGAAGGCTTGGTACACCCTGGACAGGTCGCCAGACTATCACAGGGCTGACACATAGAGACAGACAACCATTCACACTCACATTCACACCTACGGGCAATTTAGAGTCAACAATTAACCTAACCTACATGTCTTTGGACTTTCAAAGTACGAAATGTAAATCACAGGCTGATCCAGCTTGCGTGAATTTCATCACAGCAACTCATAATGTGACTCAGTAGTGTGTATGGCGCCCGCGTGCCTGTTTGCACTCCCGACAACATCTGGGCATGCCCCTGATGAGTCGGCGGATGGTGTCCTGGGGGATCTCCTCCCAGACCTGGATCAGGGCATCAGTAGGCTCCTGGACAGTCTGTGGCGGTACTTGGCAGCGTCGGACGCACCGATACATAATGTCCCATAGGTGCTCAATTGGATTTAGATCAGGGGAACGTGAGGGCCAGTCGATGGCATCAATGCCTTTGTCATCCAGGAACTGCCTACTCACTCTGGCCACATGAGGCCGGGCATTGTCCTGCACCAGGAGGAACACAGGGCCAACTGCACCAGCGTAAGGTCTGACAATCGCTCTGAGGATTTCATCCCGGTACCTAACAACAGTCAGGGTACCATTGGCTATGACATGGAGGTCTGTGCGACCCTCCAAGGATATGCCTCCCCAGAACCATCACTGACCCAGCGTCAAACCGGTCATACTGGATGATGTTACAGGCAGCATAACGTTCACTACGGCGTCTCCAGACTCTTTCACGCCTGTCACATGTGCTCAGTGTGAACCTGCTCTCATCTGTGAAGAGAACGTGGCGCCAATGGTGGACCTTCCAGTACTGGTGTTCTCTGGGGAATGCCAATGGAGCTGCACGGTGCTGGGCTGTGAGCGCAGGTCCCACTAGAGGACGTCGGGCCGTCATGCCACCCTCATGAAGTCTGTTTCTGACAGTTTGGTCAGAAACATGCACCCCAGTAGCCTGCTGGAGGTCATTTTGTAGGGCTCTGGCAGTGCTCCTCCTGTTCCTCCTCACACAAAGGAGCAGATACCGGTTCTGCTGCTGGGTTGATGCCATTCTACGGCCCTGTCCAGCCCTCCTCGTGCTCTTGAGACTGTGCTGGGGGACACAGCAAACCTTCTTGTGACCGCACATAGGGATGTGCCATCCTGGAGGAGCTGGACTACCTGTGCAACCTGATTGGGCTGCAGGTACCGCCTCATGCTACGAGTAGTGACAAGGACACTAGCAGAACACAAAACTAGAGGAGAATCAGTCAGGAAGGATAAGGAGAGAGCAATTGTCTGTGGCCACCACATGCAAAACCATTCCCTAATTGGGGGTTGTCTTGCTGTTGCCTGTGGAGGTCCAAGCAATACAGCCTTAAAACAAAGATGCTTTTGTACAACAGCAATGTCAAGTCTGTTCTGCTATATGGCTCAGAGAGTTGGCGAGTGATCAAAACCGATATGAGGAGAGTGAAAGTTTTTTACAATGGATGCCTCAGATGAATATGCCAGATCTTTTGGCCAAACAAAATCTCCAACCACCAACTGTACAAAAAAAGGAAATTACACACAGACGTCTGAGATGGCTAGGCCATGCGCTGAGAATGGAGCAGGACCGGATCCTGAGAGTCGCCTTAAGATGGACACCATCAGGCAAAAGAAAATCCGAACTGCACTGTAAAAAAAAACATTTTTTTTACATTTTTTTTCAAGACATTTTTACATTTTTTGTCTGTATTTCAAAATGACAGAAAGAAATGTAAAAATGACATGTTTCATTTGTGATTTATATGTAAATGGCTTTAGATTTACAGTATTTTTTGTAATCACAATTGTAATTATCTGTATTTAAGCTTTTCTTGATCATTTTTAAAGATAATTATTCTGTTTTCTAGAGGTCTATGACTCTATTTTAACAATTAGTTTATGATAGAAGAAAAAGGATTTCATGGAATTCTAAAAATATTTCTTGTAAAGATACAGATTTTTTTTGCAAAACTTCTGAGAGTTAATGTAAATTTGGGCTTTTGCAACGTAAAATTACATGTTTCATTTGTGGGTTATATGTAAATGGTCTTAGATTTACAGTGTATGACTATTCTAACAATAAATATATGTTAAAAGTAAAATATTTCTTGTAAAATTACAGTAATAAAGGTTAATTATATAAAGATAATTACTGTTTTGTTTTTTTACAGTTTATTTATGTTAATTAACGGACAGTATTTTTCCGTTTTTTAACAGACATTTTCTGGCGCCCCTGCTGCCGGAAAATTTCCGTTATTTTACACTTTTTTTTTTTTACAGTGTACCTGTGCAACCTGATTGGGCTGCAGGTACCGCATCATGCTATAAGTAGTGACAAGGACACTAGCAGAACACTAAAACTAGAAAAGAATCAGTCAGGAAGGATAAGGAGAGAGCAATTGTCTGTGGCCACCACATGCAAAACCATTCCCTTTTTTCGGGGGTTGTCTTGCTGTTGCCTCTCCATTGCACCTGTTGTCACTTTCATTTGCACCAAAGCAGGTGAAAGTGATTCACAATCACCTGTGCTTCCTATATAGACACACTGATAACCCTGAAGTTTAACTGACTTGGAGTTATACTGTGATGATTAATAAGTGTTCCCTTCATTTTTTAATATATGCATTATCAAAATCACTGTTGAAAATGTGTTGAAACAAGCTGCTATCCGCCTCTGTGCTGATGCTGTTTCCTGGCTCTGCGTGTCTGTGTGTGTGTGTGTGTTTCACGTGACCACTCAGAGAGCCCGTGCGCCTCGGAAGCAGCGGCGGACACTGAAAGCAAAAGGAAACAACACCACAGTGTGGAGCTCAGCAGTCGCTTAAATTACTTTAACACAGTAAAGTGGACGCTTGTAATCTCCGAGGATGTTTGCTCTCGGGGAGAAGATGGAGTTCCTGATAGGAAACCCCTTTTCAACGCCCGTCGGTCAGAGAGTCGGTGAGTCGCAGCTGCTTCTGAAGCTACAGGAGTTTGTTCACCGTTGGATTCAATTTGACATCATTTAATTTATCAACAACATGTTTCAGCATTTTATAAACCACACTCAGGGGGGATGTAAAGTAGTTTTAATAACACTTTTATTTAGCGTTTCCTATTCTGAAATGTTCATAAAAATAACTCCAAATTTCACAGAAACATAAAAGAAGTCTTTAGAGCCAATGACGCGCGGGAGGCGGGACTTAGTTACCTCAGTCTTTGGTGTGATTGGTTGCTGCGAGTTGAGTGACAACTAATTCGGCGAATCAAGGAGACGCTTTGTGTTTCCTCTTACTTCCTCAATCCCAGATGTGTTTAGTCAAGTTTTCAGTTTCACACCTTATGCACAAGTGTTTACTGACAAGCATATGTGAGGTTACACACCGTTTTTAAAGCTGCAGTGTTTTCTCATAATGGCATCAGGTTGCTTCTTTTTTTGAGAGACCAGTGGAAAAAAGTGCAAAGCCAACACATCCACAGACAGACTTGAGGGCCATACAGGCGGCGGCTGCCTGGAAAAGATGTGTAATGATGACAGTCATGAGGAGCGAGAAAATGTCACATCCCCATCTGAAACCTTCCTTCCTCTTATCTCATCCACTCACTTTCTCACGCAGAAAATGTCAGGGAGGCTTCAGCTCCGTCTGAGGCGAAGGAGAACAGAAGCAGCTGACAGTCACATGAAGTGGAGGGAGTAGGAGAGAGGAGGGAGGGAGTAAAGTGGGATTGAATAAAGTGTGTGTGGGGGGTGTTGGTGGAAAGGAATGAAGGAGATTTAGAGACTTATGAGGAGCCGTGATGGGTGGAGTGCAAAGAAAGCTGGCTTTGATTGCCAAATAGTTTGGAGGGAAATACATGTTTGAGCTGAAAACCAATTTTCTCAAATGAGTTCCTATAAAAACACTATTACTCCACCTGAGAGATTTCTGATGTTTGTCGGTGCTCCTCCTGCTGGTTTAAAGTGGATGGAGTCTTGTTGGATAAAGGTGATAGCAGGTATTCTCACCAGCTAGTCAGGATCATTATATGATGACAGTTGTGGGTTTGTTTGCTCATGCTGTCAGTCAAATTTGACACAAGCGCGTCCACACAGTCCTCAAGAAGCAGATGTGATTTGTTAAAGGGGCTCTCAACCTAATTTTACGCATGCAGATTATGGTTTACAAGTCGCTAGTATTACTCAGCCTGTGAGAACTGTTGTATAATGTTGTATGTGGCTCTGGAGCAGTTGTTCCCAATCTGTTTTTCTTGAAGCTTGTGTCTAAGAAAAGCCCCCTCCCCATATTTTCTGACGTCGTCACACAAAATTTACAAATCCTCGAACAAAATCCTCAATTTGAATAAGGTGTTTCAGTGTATTAAATGAGTTAGTCTCTTTTGTTTTATTAAATCAACTTTCTTTAATGAATATAACTCGTCAGCTAAATGGCAACAAATATGGATATTTCATTAGATAAAAACATGAATTTTGGAACATTTATCTTTTTCCAATAAATTGACTTTTGGACTTTAAAACACTCTGGAGTTATTGGAAATGTTTGGATTACAGGAGTCGAAAAACAATCCTACGTAGTCACCACTAGACTCTAATTCTACTAATAGTATAATACTAATAATATTAGTCTGATCTTTATCTGCAACTGAGCAGAAATACTGTGTTTAAACAGAATGTGGCCTCCTAAGTAGCAAAAATAAATATCTTTTAAAAATAGTTTTATATACAGGCTTTTGTTTAAATGATCCAGTAAGTGTGTTATTATGATTTTAGTTATACATGTGCAAATCTAATTTTGACAACCAAGAGCAGACAAATTCTGGTGCACCCCCTGTGATCTTTGGCGGATCCAGACTCCAGGTTGGGAACCACTGCTCTCACATGATGATTTCTCGAGGCTTTGCCTTGCACATGACACAACTGCCTACTTTAAAGCTGCAGTAGGCAGAATGTTTTTGGCATCATTGAGCAAAAAATCCATAATAACCTTTCAGCATATTGCAATTCAAGTGTTCTGGCCAAACTTTGGCCAATCACAGGTCATTTCAGAGAGAGATAGCGTTCCTATTGGCTGTCCATGCAACGGAGGCAGCTGTCAATCACTCACAAACTCCGATCAAATGGTCAAACTTGCCAGCGCTGATCAAATATGAATAAATATTCTGTTACTGTAATGCCTATTTCTCTCTTCAAATGTTTTCAGAAACATCTTGTAGTGTACTGTTTAGCTGTGAAATGAGAAAGTTTGCTCCGGCTGGTGGGCGCTGCTTGGTATTTTCTCAAATGTCAGCCGGGTCACGAACTTTCTCAGCAGTTCCACTCGACTCTACGCAGCGTTTTAACATCTTTCAGCTCATTGTTTTGGTTTTCTGGTGCACAGCTTTACCATTCTGCTTCACTCTTCACTCTCACAGCCACAGCAGGCAGCTGCAAATGCTCTCAAAACTGACTGTACACTACCCGCTCAGCACCAAACAGCAGAGCAGACACAATTAGTGACTAGCTGATGACCATAGTGGAGCATTTAGCACCTAAACAGCCAAATATTCCTCTAAGGGGAGTGAATATCGGACTTACATTTATCAGATGGCCAGAAACACAACTCCAAATGAATAATAATGATATAACATAACATGGTGATGTCCGCTGGATGCGTAAACAGGCAACTGTTTGCCAACACATTCGCCCCAACAACTTTATAAGGTGGTAATATGTTAATATTGAGTTTACAGCTTGTTGCTCTGTCTCCAAGTGGCCAAAAAAATCAGGTTTAATTGACTAAGGAAGGTTGTTCCTTCAACATTAATTGTTGCTTATGTAGTCACAAACATTTAGTTTTCATTAGAAACACTTGTGGTTTTAAAACAAATTTTCAGGTGTGACACCTCAAAGGCAGACCCAGAAATGATTTGGCACCTTTCTAAAACTATTATCAATAAGACCTTTTAATGTGAATCATGCTACAAATTTTCATCTCAACTGACACATTTCTCCCAGAATGATTTCGGAAATACAACTGAAAAGACCAGCTACAAATGGCCTGCGTGGCTTCCTGTCATCTTGCAGATAACATGATATCAGAAGAAAGTCTCCTGATTGTTGCAACATTTCCGCCACTCCCATATCAGTATTACTGTATAACTGTAACATCCCCTGATACCCTCTCTGTTTACAGAGCGAGCGACCAGCGGCACTGTGCAGTCGGAGGACTGGGGGCTCAACATGGAGATATGTGATATCATCAACGAGACGGACGAAGGGTAGGGTGGTCACACAACAGGGTTTGGTGCATACTGCCTAACCTCTCTGACTAATGAGTACACTGTACTGTATGTAGGTCTCCATGTTTTATTTTTGTATGACTTTTTACTGCGTCACTTCCTTTATGGTTTGGTTGTTTCTTTTTTTATTTTATGAAACTGGTTGTGACTGAATGACCTACTTGTGTTTAAGGCCAATCTCATAGCTAGGTATGCACTGCAGTGTGATTTGTAATGCTAAGAGGAATGTCACTGTGTGTGTGTTTGTAGTAGTAAGATATAAACAGTAAAAAGCCAAAAAAGATTTTAGATTTTGTGCCATAAAAGTGACTTTTAGACATTATAGAGATGAGCCACAAACAAAACTACCTTATTATACTGCATGCTTCTGCAACAGCATAGTACGAAGCCCCCCTAGACCCCTAGGAGAACATTTGTATTAAGTCGTTCCCTCAAGTTAGTAACTCGTTGAGGGAACGAGTTACTTCATAGTGCACTTCTTCCACTCATTCCTGACAGTCCACGCATTGCTGATGTACGGAGCCCCCCTAGATGATGTACTTCGGTAAAGTTGGAAATATATTGACAGATTCAAACTTCCTGGATCAATAACTCATAACCGAAATGTTGTTAAAACACAAACAATGGCTCTTTCTAACCATAGTAAGATAGACAACAGCTACAACCTCATTTTAATCAACACATAACATTGGTCTCTATGCGAAGCCGGCTGTGAGACGAGTAGTCAGGGACCGTCTACAAAGTGCAACACCTCCACGCCGGAGACAGCAGTGGCCGGAGGCATTATGAATTCGGGTTGTCTGTTCGACCGTCCGGACCATTCTCGTGAACGCGATTCCTCGAGGAGGGAATTTCTTCAAATTTTGCAAAAAAAGTCCACCTGGACTGAAGGATGAGCTGATTAGATTTTTGGTGGTCAAAGGTCAAGGTCACTGTGACCTCACATCCATCCCGTTCTTGTGATATCTCGGGAACGCCTTAAGCAAATATCTTCATATTTAGCACAAATGTCCACTTGGACTGAAGGATTAACTAATTTGATTTTGGTGGTCAAAGGTCTCTGTGACCTCATGTCTATCCCATTCTCGTGAATGTTATGTCTCAGGAACGCCTGATAGGAACTGCATTACATCTGGCACAAATGTCCACTTGGACTCAAGGATTAACTGATTAGAATGTTGTAGTCAAAGGTCACTGTGACCTCACAAAACCCATTTTTTGGCCATAACTCAAGAATTCATTTGCTAATTATTTTTCAATTTCACACTCATGTCTAACAGGATAAAATGATGAAGTGATGACATTTTGGACAGACATGGATGTAAACTACAACTTGACTGGTTCATAGAGGCATACAATAATTCTAGCTTGCTTATTTTCTCATTTATAAATTTCTGTTTATATTTTTCTCAGGCCCAGAGATGCAGTAAAAGCTATTAAGAAGAGAATCGTAGGAAACAAGAACTTCAGAGAGATCATGCTGGCACTTACTGTGAGTAATCATCTGTAGGTGATTATGTGTAAAAGTCTTATTCATCCTTTCATGAGTTGAGGATTGAAGGGTGTGAGCGTGTAATTTGAAGGCCAGAATGACCCTGGTCCTGATTGGCTGGTGGCCTCAGTGCGTATGCTTACACAAGTGGCTAAATCAGCATTGAAGTCTTAGTGTACGTATTACTTTATTTTGGGGCAACTTGACTCACATTTGCATCTTTTTTATATGGACTGTATCCCTGTCACACAGGTTCTTGAGGCCTGTGTGAAGAACTGTGGCCATCGCTTCCACATTCTTGTGGCGTCGCAGGAGTTTATTGAAGGAGTTTTGGTCCGTTCCATTCTGCCCAAATACAACCCCCCCACTGCCCTCCATGACAGGGTGCTCAGCCTCATACAGGTATGTGGATGCTCCCACAGAGGGCAATATGATAGAAGCTGTCTGCACTATAGGGCTGTGACTAATGAGTGTTTCCCTTATTGGGTAATCTGCTGGTTGTTTTCTTAAATAATCGATTAATCGTGTCTATAAAATGTCAGAAAACCGCATCGCATTTTACCAAAAGCAACGGTGATGTCTTAAAATTGCTTTTGTTTGCCTGACCACAGGGGTGATTCTAGGATCAGACCTTTAGGGGGGCTCAGCAAAGGCGTAGGTCTCATTTCAACAATGGAGGGGCACATATGAAGCGGGGTGGTGTGGGGGTCCTCCCTCTGTAAATTTTGAGCATCAAACACTTAATTTCCTGCATTCTGGTGAATTGTTATGCACAAATTTCTGCCTTTTCTGTATTAAGTTATGGTGGAAATGTCTTTATTAATGTAAAGGAAAAACACAAAATTCAAGCACCAGATAACAATTCAAAATATAATGGAATATAATGCAATTTATAGACAAAACTAGATATTGAACCCATTTAAATAAAGCCCTTTAAACCTGTAATAGTTTGTCCCCTGTCTCTAAAAATTATTTCAGAAAATAATAATAATAGGCCTAATAATTAGCACTCTGAGACCCACATAGACCTGTTTTTGTCTTTTTAGGGAGTACAGGGGGTCTTTAGGGGGAGATAGCAGATCAACAGTAGATATCACATAGAAGTGGTGTACATCATCTGAAAGCTGGGAACCTGAAGATTAGTTTGAGATGAGCACTGTGTGTCAAGTTCTTCTAGTCATAAATCAGAAATAAACATGAATTAATGAATGAACAAATTAAAAGTCTGATCAGTATGATGGAAGTATATGATGGTCATCCCCATGCTCGATTATGTCTCATAAGTTGTTGCAGCAATTTTGGGGTTGGGGCTGCATGGTTTTTGCCCCAAACTGCCAGTGATTATCATAAAGTGGGCATATCTGTAAAGGGGAGACTCGCGGGTACCCATAGAATCCATTTTCATTCACATATCTTGAGGTCAGAGGTCAAGGGACCCCTTTGAAAACGGCCATACCAGTTTTTTTTTGCCAAAAATGTACTTATCTTCAAAGTGTTATTTAGCCCCCTTCCTGACAAGCTAGCATGACATGGATGGACCAATGGATTCCCTAGGTTTTTCTGGTATTTTTAAAGAGTCTAAAATCGCCCCTGCTTGACCAGCATTTCTAAACCCAAAGATATTCAATTTACTACCATAGACGACTAGTAGGCTATAGCCAGCAAATAATTTCAGCTCTAGTCTGCACTCAATTTAATAAAATTTTATTGAAATTCTGTATTGTGAGATATTTCAGTTGTGTGCTGACATCCCACAGCTTTTAAAGTTTGCTTAAATTGGACTCTATTGTGGCTACAGACATGTACAATAGTGTTATCTTTAGTGTTCTTTTGTGAGTTAAATACCTTCACACATTCCTGTGCTACATGGTCAAATCAGTTGTGTGTAACCACAGGCTAGCAGGAATGATAACATTAAATATTGTCGGGCTTGTAAATGCTGAAGGAGCATTACTTTTCTTTTCTTCTTGTTCTTTTCACATTTGGCCAGTATACTGTGTTATTGTACACTGATTTAGAAGTCATTCTCATTATATTCTGTCATATGTTCTCCCTCCCATCCCAGTCGTGGGCCGATGCGTTTCGTAGCTCTCCTTCCCTAGTGGGGGTGGTGTACGTTTATGATGACCTGCGGAGACGTGGTCTGGAGTTCCCCATGACGGATCTGGATGCTCTGTCCCCCATCCACACTCCGAACAGGGTGAGACTGTCTACAAACACACCAAATCAAATGCATCTCCAGATATCTACCTCTAAACTACTCTACCTCTCTTCATCTTGCAGAGCACCCCGGAAAACGGGACTCCTGAAACGACCCAAGTCGCTGCTCCCACGCAGCAGTCACAACCACAAGCACCTTCTAGTGTTCCCGCTGAGAATACTTCACCTCCAGTCCAGCCCAGTGAGGGATCAGGCTCCCTCTCTGCAGAACAGGTACCACTGACTAAAAAAACAAAAAAAAAGATTGCGTTTGAGTTTTCATTGCTGACAATTTGACTGGCAAAGCACAGGTGTAACTAATAACATTCAATTGTATTGCAGTAATTGCTGGAGCGGGGCCATTGTTAATGCTATTAGTTCCACCTATGCTTTTCCTGCTTTGTCATGTCAAACTATAACAAAAATATCACTATATTACAGCAGTCAATGTTGCCTTCATACAGTATAACAGCGATGTGTCACTCTAATCTTAGTGGTTAGCAACAAAATTACTATAGAATTAAAGTAATTGGGCAAGAACCATTCATACAAACAGATTTATTCTTAAAGAGGACCTGATATGCTTATTTTCAGGTGCATACTTGTATATTGGGGTTTCTACTAGAACATGTTTGCATGCTTTAATGTTTAAAAAAAAACACTTTATTGTTCTCATGCCGGCTGTGCTGCAGCACCTCTTTTCACCCTCTGTCTGAAACGCTCTGTTTGAGCTCCTGCCCTGCCCTCCTGAGAAGCCCAGTCTGCTCTGATTGGTCAACCAAACTCTTTGGACTCTGCTCCAGCTCCGCTCTAACTAGCTTTGTTTGAGAACGTGCCAAACTACTCGTTATGCAAATGTGTTACTCAGTGACATCACCACATTACGGACAAAAATGGCGGGACTTTAAGCAAGGTGTTACAGGAGCAGTGTTTCTGTGGGGGAGAGTAATTCCCTTTGGCGTGGACTTTGGACATTGCAACTTTGCAGACCTTTTACATGCACAAAAAATTATATAACACACTAAAGGAAAGGGAAACAGAACAAAAGCATAACAGGTCCCCTTTAAGTGGCTTGTTTGAGTGATTTAGGAGAACTTGCCACATTCACCAATTTTCTTGTATTTAGAATTTTCTCTTAGATACTAACACAATTTACGAGCGGTCCAGACCTGTCGTAGAAGTCATGTGCAATTAGTCTACTGTTATCCAAACCTAAGTTTTCACTAAAGTTGTATTTATTGTATATTTCATCACTGTGAAGCAATTTTGAGTTTGAAAATCCCATACAAGTTAAACTTCATAATTATGTTGTCATTATCCTGTTTGACTCTGCAATTTAAATTATAATATAACTGTAAATGTATTCATACAGCCTAATGATATCATCATTCATTTAAATTGGCCATTGATGCTATTGTATAACACTACAATATCAATATGACTCAAACTGCAAAACAACTTAAATTATGCACTAATTGCACACGTACGAGCCCACGGTACGAAAGAAGTAGGAGAAAGTTAAGACAAGAATACCAAAATGTTCTCGTATGAGGCCCGTTGTGTTGTGGCTTCTGACTGTTGTTGATTTGAAAAAAAATAAATGTGTTTCTTATCCAGGAACAGAAGCTGCGAAGTGAGCTGGCGCTGGTGAAAGGAAATCTCACTGTGATGTCAGAGATGCTGAATGAGCTCATACCTGGACAGAGTCAACAAGATGATACGGAGCTGCTACAGGTAAATTTCTGTATTGGTATAATTTGTTGATTGATTTTAGAAGTATGCCATGTGTGAGAATTCTAGGAAATGTAGTACACCAGTGATTGGTGTAAGAGTAGATAAAGCAGGATTTGGTACACCACAAAAGTGCATTACATTTAATCATTATAGAATTCTTGGCCTGGATTTGAAGTCGAAGGTTAATGATTTTCCTTTGCTCCGTGTCATTAGTGATGAATGATTCATCTCTCTGTCCAAGCAGCAGCTGTACTCGGTGTGTAAGAGCATGCAGTCTCGAGTGGTGGAGCTCATCCCCAACCTGCTGGATGAAGGGTTCATTGAAGAGCTGCTCATGGTCAACGATGACCTCAACAACGCCTTCATCCGCTATGAGAGGTGTGCTGCAGCCTAGCTTTGTGTTTTGGATTTTAAAGGGGACCTATTATGCTTTTGTGCTTTTCCCCTTTTCTTTAGTGTGTTATATAGTTTTTTTGTCCATATAAAAGGTCTGCAAAGTTAACAAGCCCAAAGCCCACGCCAAAGGGAGTTACTCTCCCCCACAGAAACACTGTTCCTGAACTGCCTGAAACGTCTCGCTTGAAGTCCTGTCTTTTCTTCTGTAACGTGGCGATGTCACCAAGTAATATATTTTGCCTAGTGATTAGTTTGGCACGCCCTCAAACAAAGGTAGTTAGAGCGGAGCTGGCGTTTCAGACAGATGCTGAAAAAGGTGCTGCAGCACAGCCGGTATGAGTAAAGTAAAGTGTTTTTTGAACATCAAAGTGTTTTAGTAGAAACCTAAAATACAACTATGCACCTGTTAATAAGCATAATAGGTCCTCTTTAAGGTTTAAGAGTGCGGTATGTATCTTTCTTATGGCTAAATTTATACTAATTTCATGGTAAATGTGTTTTAGGTTTGACAGACTAAACAAGGCACAAATTCCAAATACTCAACAGGTAAGTAGATAACTCGCTACTCATTATTTCTGCCATGAGAATATCCTCACCCACTAAGTGACGCCCACTAAGTGACGCCCACTGTGCTGCGTCCTCACTCTAGCAGAGCTCTACCACCAGCCCGAGCCTCATCGACCTCAGCCCTGAGCCTTCAACTCTCAGCCAACCTGCCGTCATCACAACAACCGACCAACCAGCCGTCAGCAGCAGCCAGGCTAGTCAGCAGCAGTCAGCCGACCACAGTGAGCAAACTTTGTAGAACTTCTGCTTCATACGTGCACTCTTTTGCAACACCAAATTCGCACGTATAACACTCTTGAAGTCATGCTTTTGCAATCTTTGGTAGACAACAGGATGTTGTGGCTGTGCATCACATGGGCACAATAACAAACATCACCATGGCTAACGTGACGTCTTAGGAAAAGGGAGGAAATCCCCCAAAGATGCACAGTTGGAGCATATGATGTGTTTGAAAGTTACAGGTTGCCATGCCATATTCAGAAGTACCAAAAAAAATTCCTTTTCCATAAATTACAAATACTGACATTTGGAATAGAAATAGAACAGTATAAGTATTTTAATTCATGTTCGGGGTTTTATTATTAAAAATGTGTTGCTACAGGAATTTAGATACCAAGATGGAGGATATTATTTTTCATCTAAGTTGTGACTTAATAAGTTAATCGTCTGTCTTGCAGAAGAGGAGGAGGAGTTTGACATGTTTGCCCAGACGAGAGGCAGCTCCCTGGCTGAGCAGAGGAAAGGGTGAGTGGTGTAACAGAACGACACTCATCATACATACGTTTTTTACTACATGTCTCATTTTTATATGCGTGCAGCGGAACTGTGAGAGATTAAAGTGTCTCGTCACATCTGGTGATTTTAACCTGATACAGTAGCCGTAGCTGTAACTGGGTTTACATTATTGCAAACTGTAACTGAACATGAATATTAAAGGTTATATTGGTAACATTTTCATGAAGACAAATAATTTTTTACAAATAATACGTCCATAGAGCTTTTAGAAAAGTTCAGAATAAAAGTATGGCTTTTCCTCCAAAAAATTATGACTGTGAATTAATCATTTAAAAAATGTTGTTGGGTCCAAAATGAATGTTTTGTTTATACAGTATCTGTGGAAGTTATCAGACGTTCGGTTCGCACTTCTAACAAAGCTTGTGAGCCAATAGTATTACAACGTTGGTATCACACGGTAGCTCTGGGTCGTCGGTGATCAAGTTGCCAGTTAGTATGGAAAAAGATGGATAAATGCCTGAGTTTGACACTGGTGTCTCCATCAGGCTGTCCAAAGTTATCAATTGTACCTTTAATGCAAGATATAATTGCCACTAAGTTTCCAATGAAAAATATCTACAGTTTAGTTTTGGCCTACAGTACATGACACCACATAAGGAACACAAAGCCTTTGCCATTTTGTTTTTCAAATTTGGTTTTCTGTTGGCAATTTGGATTTTTTAACTGCATCACAAACAAAAAGGTCCTTCCATAATAAGAAGTAAAAGATAACCGGTCTTGGCCGTCCCATAGCCTATTGTTTAATGTGGGCATGCCATGTATAAGACCTGTGTTGAAATGAATATTTGCTACAAACATTACAATTAGGGCTGTCAGTTGATTAAAATATTTAATTAATACTCTTATCAACAAGGGAGTTGACAATTATGCTTGCTTTATGCAAATGTATGTATATATTTATTATTGGAAATCAATTAACAACACAAAACAATGACAAATATTGTCCAGAAACCCTCACAGGTACTGCATTTAGCATAAAAAATATGCTCAAATCATAACAAGGCAAACTCAAGCCCAACAGGCAACAACAGCTGTCAGTGTGTCAGTGTGCTGACTTGACTATGACTTGCCCCAAACTGCATGTGATTATCATAAAGTGGGCATGTCTGTAAAGGGGAGACTCGTGGGTACCCATAGAACCCATTTACATTCACATATCTTGAGGTCAGAGGTCAAGGGACCCCTTTGAAAATGGCCACAACAGTTTTTCCTCACAAAAATTTAGCCCGCTACTACCTCCAAAATATTGATTGTGTTAATGCGTTAAAGAAATCAGTGGCGTTGAAACGAATTTGCGTTAACATGTTATTATCGCGTTAACTTCGACAGCCCTAATTACAATACATCCTATCCCCAGCGTCAGGTATGAGGACCCCGGAGCTGTGGAGGGCCTTGCTGGAGCTCTGGATACGAGGCTGCAGGTCACAGGAGGGGTGTGTATACCGCCGTAACACAGAAATGGATTTAAACAAAATGTTTCCTTTTGAAATAAAAGTACAAAGTATCGTGCTAATTGTGTAGATATAGCTAAAACACAGTGTCAACTTATCCCCCTCTTAGATGCCACCAGCGAAAAACTCTGTGCAGAACGATGTTGACAGATGGTTATCTTGTGATATGGTAAGAGAAAGCATGCCTCTCTCTAAACGGTGTACCCATGAGATAGGACGATATGATCTTTACTCTGTGTTTTATTATGTTTGGAAATGCAGGAAGAGCAGTCTTCAGTTAGTGGAGGAGTGTCCAGTGAAGGTATGTTTTTCTCTCTACTGATTCATTGCTGCCATTTTAATGTAAACAAGACTCGGTCAAAACTGAGCATATGGCTGGACCGTGTGTGGTCAGTCTGTGAATTTGTGCAATTTGTGTCTAAATTGTCACACAAATAGTCAGTGGTCATGTCTATAATGTTAAATCCAGCGGTACATGTCCACCTTGTCCGACGAGGACACTAGAGACCACGCTTATCCACTCAACTGGCCGTTCCAGTGGTGACGTACCCTCTCGTTGAATGCACCTGATTGGTCCCCTGGTCTTCTGCTTGCCGTTTCAAACAGGAAACAACATGGCGGCCTGGTTGTAAACTTCGTTATTCCGTCCAAACAATCCACCAAAATCTAATTCTGAAAAAATTTTAAGCCAGAAATAGGCTTTGCCACTGCTGAATCTCATTTCATTTGAACTACATTGCCTAGTTCGACAACTTGGTCCAGGTTCGTGAGCCGGAGGCGTCACGCTGGACGAGCTCATTTGAATAAAATACAGACCCTCTCCAACTCGCCGCAACACTCCCACCATGCACTGTGGGACTTTCTCCCCTGCTTTCCATAGGAAAAGAATGGAAATCATCCTTCACCGGATCTGGTGGAAATGTGCCAATAGAGGAGCACCACAGTCGTGTCTAGAAGGGAGCCCGTAAATTGCGAAATCTGATCCGAGATCTACAAAAACTCTTGCAAGACTCGCTGCCCGACGACCTATCCTAACCTTAACCATTCAAGGTCAATGCCTAACCTTAATAATCTCGCGAAAGTTTCCCCAGTGTGCGGGCTACCCAAAATAATGTTTCATAATAATAATATTATCATATTCTAGCGTACTTCCTGTGTGTTCTTGCACTTACCTCTAACTCCAACTGTCTCTTTCAGAGTTTGATCAGTTCCTGGAAGATCGGGCGAAGACATCAGACCGCAGCAGCCAGGCAACTCGCAGCGCGCCGCCCCCCGCATCCAGACCGCCGCCACAGTCCAGCCGGCAAAAGGACAGATCAGACCAGCTTTTTTCACTTTGAGTTTGAGGGACAAACAAGAGAAACGAGTGGATGTAAAGGTCATATTAAAATACTTAAGTCAGGTTTTCTCTGAAAGCACACACACACACACACACACACACACACACACACACACACACACACGCACACAATAAAACCTGACACTACAGACCTGCTGCCGAATCAACTCGTCACATAAATGCAATAATTCCTAGTTAATTCCTGCTGTTTGTTATCTCTATGTAAGTATAAACACCTTTATGTGATTGTATTTATGAAATGTATTATTATAATGTTGATATAACAAAAACTTAAATTAGAAACAGTGTTTACAGTTAAGTATAATGTTGAAAATATATTTGATATCATGCCATCATGTGCCTTTGACCCAGACAGCTGATTTTGTGTAGATGAGAATAAATGGGGTTATTGTCCTGCAAACAATCTGTCCTCTTTTTATATTCTGTCTGCTGTGTATTTATCGAAGCTGCCGTGAAGGGAATTTACCCTGAAGCTGGTTTTATAACTGATCTAAGTGCAGTCTTTGTGTGAGAGGGAGCTGTGTTATTTTTTTGAGATCTTGTGTTCGAGGTCGCTGTGACACCAAATTGAGGTCAAATGATTCTTCTTTTTTTTTCTTGTTTCATGCTTGCTGTGAAATATGTAGAACTGCTTTTGTGTCTCGTGCAAATGTCACCTTGATGACATCTCAGTTACGGCCTTGACTTGAATGTATCACACTGTTAAAATTATATTAATTATGCTGAAAACAAACTATAGATTCTCAGTTTTTCCCTGAGTGTTTGCTTTGAAGTTAGCCAAAACATCAGAGCCTTGAATGAGAAGTGGGAGCTTAGGCGTGCTCTGCCTGGAATTACTCAATAATATGTCTGCTGTTTGTGTTATAAAGGCACTGATTTCAGTATGTTATTGTTCACAAGCTCAAGGATGTCTGGTGTAGGGTACATAGAGTTCTTGAAGCACCCAGAGGAGAACCCATAACCGAACGGGTGAAAAGGAAAACGAGGAGCAGTTTCTTGTCTTTCTGTCGCCTACCATCCGCACCATGCCGAGACCATTCAGCTGTGGTGTCTGTCTCTGCTGGATTTCTGTCCTTCTACGTGGATCTGCATTGTTTACTTCTAACGTTTCAACCCAGATCCAGCTTCCAAATGTTCAAGACGAGGAGGACACGGGCTCGGATTCACCATTCCTCCAGCTGAGAGCCAGTCTACCGTCCTACTCACAGCCGGTCCGCCCCTACACCCTGCTGACAAACGCCGAAGACTACCACTACATGCCTAAACCCAGAAATCGTCGCCCTTCTCGCCTCCTGCGTCTTATGGGATCCTCTTTTGACCTGTTTTGGATGTCCATAGAGCGACCGTCTGAAGCCTCTGGGGGTCACGGTGATGGTCGACCTTTGGGTAATCTGTCACTGCCTGCAACGTGGAAGAACTTTAACATGAGTGCTTCTCCGGAGCTGAAAGACGCAGCGGCAAACCACAGCCAGAAGCTGATAAAGGAAGCCGCAGATCTGGACCTCGGCTCTCTGCCCTCACACGTCGCCGGTTCAGTCAGAGACTGGTTAGTGCGCTCTGCTACTTGCGGATTAAGCTACCAATGGGTGGATCTGGGTCCTGCTTTCTGGCCACGTTGGCTGCGACAGACTGATTGCGAAAGGTCAGACGGAGTGCGAAGTTGCTCCTTTCCTGGTGGGATGGAGTGTGTGCGAGCTCAGATGGCGCGCATAAAGATTCTGGCTTGGCACTGCTTGGAAATCAGAGAGGGAAGTGATGGGTCTGATGGTGAGGTGGGGGCAGGTGAAGTCATGAAAAGGTGCATGTGGAGGCAAGTGCCTTATCCTGTGGTCACAGCATGCACGTGTTCATGTAAATGAATGTTTTTCTCACTAAGATTTTCAATCCTCATATCCTCTTCTTCAGCTGGGTTTTTATATGCATATGGATGTTATTCTGTCATTGAGTCGTTACTGATGAAATTAGAATTGTGTTAACTGATTTTCCATACCTAATCATAGTTGCTTTTAATCACTCAGTAAGACATTGCATGTACCTAACTGTCTTTAAACAGAATTTAATAAAAATATTTTTCTCCTGTTATATTGTTGAATTATTTAATTATTTATCAAAGTTTTTTCATCAGCAATGCTCTTTTCCAGAGACACTCGGATTGACAACCAGAGAGTTGAAAGCAGCTGCAAAGTTAAAGCAGCAGTGGGTAAAATTGGAGCAAATATGATTTAAAATAATAAAATATAAAATATTTTTTTAAAACGCTTACTATATCCTGACAGTAGTGCATGAGACAGGTAATCTGAAAAAAAAATCATGTGTCTCTGTGTCCTCCGGTGCTCCTAATGGCATCTGCAAGATTTCACAGACCGGAAGAAAACAACCAATCAGAGTCGAGTCGAGTCGGAGTCTGCCGTCCAGCTGCCGTCTATGAGCCGGCTGTCAATCCCTCATGTAACATATGCCTTTTGCATGTTACATTAGATACACAATTTCAGCTTTAATAAAATTGTTACTATTTTTTTTTTTTATTTTACCTTTATTTGATAGTCATTAGGTTTACATATTTGTGTTATTTTCATATTTTTATGCGGTTATTTTATATTTAATACTACAGTATCCAAGGTAACGGTGGAGCTATAAAAGCTCATCACTGGGGGAACAAGTCAGACCGGACTTGTATCTCCCAGGTGAGTGAACTCCGATCAAACGGTCAAACTAGGCAGAGCTGATCAAATATGAATGTCTATTTCTCGCCTCAAATGTTTTCACAAACATCTTGTAGTGTACTGTTTAGCTGTAAAATTAGAAAGTTTGTGACCCGGTAGCCATGTTAAGATCAGTTGAGGAAAAACCGAGCACCGCCCACCAGCTGGAGCACAGCCAATAGTAACGCTCAACAGAAACGCTCTCTCTGAAATGACCTGTGATTGGCCAAAGTCTCCCGTCACAGGCTAGATTTTTTTAAAGCCATTAAAGCCATGAGGAGGTGCAAAAGTCTAGTTTTCTCTCAGAACACTTGAATTACACTACGCTGAAAGGTTATTAAGGTCCCCTTTAATCATTATTCAATTACACCATTGATATCCTATTAAAACAATTTTCTTGCGTTAACCTATCATTTGTGAGTGTGTTTGTAATACATGAAAACATCACTTAAAGAATGAACTGTTTTTCAGCTGTGAATGTGTTTCTGTACTTAAAAGGGACTGTTTGTAACTTCTTACACGTATAAATCTACCGGGTCGGTGTCCCAAGCGCGCTCTCGTGTGGCTACGCTGTTCAGACTCAGACTCCAACACAAACTACACGGAAGCACCAAAACCACAAAGTTATATCTAGTGAACCCGTCTTACAAAACAGTGTTGGCCGCGGTCATAGGACACGGGGGAGACCGTAGCTTTGATCTCCAGGGCCGGAGTCTCTGCTGTACTCTGCTCCTCTGCCTGCCTGCTTGCCTTCACTCAGCTCGTCCACCTCACGTGCATGCGCGCACACTCCACACTGCAGAAGAGTTAGTAGCTCTGAGAATCCTCCAGACCAACAGAGGTTTCCCGTGTCTTGTGAAGTGACGGGCCTCTGCAGAGAGAAACGTTATCATCTCCAACCGGGTGCCGGTGTCTCCCTCCGGCACCCGGTCGGAGACGATAACATTTCTCTTCCGGGGCTGAAGCAGGAAAAGCCAACACTAGGATCAGCACTGATTCATGGAGAGACCTTCGTCTGGTCAGCTAACATTACTGCCAAGCAGGTGAAATATAGAGTGATATTGTGCTTTTAGCTGACGTGTGTCGCCTCACTGTTTTGAGCGATGCTCGTTCATGTCTATGAACGCTGACTTTCGTTGACTTAATGGCCACAGGCGTCAATGTTAACAAGCATTTCTGAAAGTTACCAACAGTCCCTTTAAATGTTTTGAAAATATTAAAAGGCCTCATTACTGACATTCCAGCCTTTAAAATGTGTACTTGTGTTCCCATTCTGGCCCCCCTATTGGTAATGTCTATATTCTATATAATCTATACATCTATATGTCATATTCCTCCCACACCTACCATAAAACTACATTTGTTTTTTGGCTGCTTCTCTCTTTTTGTTAGTCGCCACCATTTGCACTAGACTACAGTATCTCTTGTTTCCGAGGCTCAGTGAAGGCATCACCCTGAAGGCGTCACCGTGGTCCAGTGAAGGCATCACCGTGGTCCATCAGCAGCTGCAGCTCCGTCTCAGTGTACACAGACAAGATGGCGGCTTCATTGGAAGACGAGTTTGAAGATGCTCCTGATGTGGAGCCGTTAGAGCCGACGCTGAAGAACATCATCGAGCAGAAGTCCCTCAAGTGGATCTTTGTGGGTGGAAAGGGAGGTGTCGGTAAAACGACATGTAGGTGAGTTAAAGGGGAAAAGCTCGTTAGCCTTCATGCTACGACGCGAGCTAACAGAGCGAGCTAACACAGCTAACGTTAGCTTAGCTGCCCTCGTTACTTGACGTGGATCATTCAGATGACTCATACGATGTTTTTACATAAGAAGAATCTCATGAGCGATATCTTACTATGTAAAATCATTAAAACACAAGTCCCCTTAACCTCCCGTGTGAAGACAAGAAGGCTAACGGTGAGCTAGTTTGCCGGTTAGCTCGTTGAATGCTGTCAAGCCCTGTCACTAGCTAACGTTAGCCTGTTACCCTGACAACATGTAGTCATGACTCCAATTCCAGCTGTTTGAACATCACGCGGCAGGATGCTGGTTCTCTTCTGGCCTTGTGCTCATTCAAAGGGTAACCGTGTGTTAGCTTGTGGCTAAGCTAATCAACAGCCAGGTTACCTGTGTGGGTGATGAATAATACTAGCTAGCATTAGCTGACAGGTCTGCACAACAGCTGACACATGACGCTGTCGTTAAAGCCACTGAGTGATGCTTACAATGTATTAAGCATCTTAATTGGATTGTTTTCCACTGTTTGGTTAGGGTTTTTCTTTTTGTGTACTTGTTGTTTAACTTTTGTTGTATTTTTAAAATGATGTTAGTTTAGATCTTTCTTGTTATTGTTTTTTTCTGGGGTTGGTGGAGGAGGTCCTTTGTATAAGCCTGGGGCTTCTTGACCTCTCCTGACACATCTCTTGTTTTTTTTCATTGACTGGATTTTGTGCAGTTTTATATATGTGCAAATAAATAAATAAAAGATCAAGAACAATATATCAAAAGCAGAAATAAGCAACATTTAAGCAGCCAGTGCTAGGTAATGCCACAAAGTCAAATATGATATTTTTGCCAACGTGAGTGTGCCGTTACTTTTGGTCTGTGACGATTAGTGCTTTCAGATACATGTAAATACCGGTACACACAAAGGTTAAGAGTCAGTCAAAGCCCTGTGGGTTTGATAGTCAAAGCCCTGTGGGTTTAATAGTCAAAGCCCTGTGGGTTTAATAGTCAAAGCCCTGTGGGTGGGTTTAATAGTCAAAGCCCTGTGGGTGGGTTTGATAGTCAAAGCCCTGTGGGTTTGATAGTCAAAGCCCTGTGGGTTTAATAGTCAAAGCCCTGTGGGTGGGTTTGATAGTCAAAGCCCTGTGGGTTTGATAGTCAAAGCCCTGTGGGTTTGATAGTCAAAGCCCTGTGGGTCTGATAGTCAAAGCCCTGTGGGTTTGATAGTCAAAGCCCTGTGGGTTTGATAGTCAAAGCCCTGTGGGTTTGATAGTCAAAGCCCTGTGGGTTTGATAGTCAAAGCCCTGTGGGTCTGACAGTCAAAGCCCTGTGGGTTTGATAGTCAAAGCCCTGTGGGTGGGTCTGACAGTCAAAGCCCTGTGGGTCTGATAGCCACAGTTACAGGCATTAATTACATGCACCTAGAACCATTTAAGTCCAGAGAATGTATCCCTTAGCTGTAGTTTACGTTATGCAACTGTTAAGATCAGGAAAAGATAACACACTAAAACCTCTCTTGTGTTTTTCTCTAGTTGCAGTTTGGCTGTCCAGCTTGCTGCTGTCAGGGAGAGTGTCCTCATCATCTCCACCGATCCCGCTCATAACATCTCAGATGCTTTTGACCAGAAGTTCTCAAAGGTGCCTACCAAGGTCAAGGGCTATGAGAACCTCTTTGCAATGGTAAGTCTAAGCACTGCATTACGAAAACATCCGCACAGGAAGACACTACAGGCAGAGATTGAAGTATAAAACTCACAACCTGTTTTTATGGAAGCAAATTCTTAACTTAATTCTTAAGTCTCAACTAACAGTTGAGCTGCGATTGTTTTCCAAAAGGCTTTTCTTCCAGCAGACATTTTGACTTGTCATAGCAGAAACGGTACAGGTGTAACTAATAACATGAATTAGTGTCTGTTCCATGTAATTGTCTCAGCACCTTTATGGTCATTCACTTGTCAGATGAGAGAAAACTTTTAACATATTTCGTTCCCTAAAATCAAATAGGATGCTAGGAATTTAAACAATAAAGATAATAAAGTGGAAACAGCAGAATTAAATAAGAATATTTTTTTGTAAACCCTAATACATCATGTTGGAGTGACAAAAATGGCACAAGTGTTATTAATAACAAGAGCTCTGTTCTGTTCAGGAGTCCCAGTAAGCTATGACGCTGACTACGTTTACCTGCACAAAATATTAATTTTTAGCCCTTATTCCGAAAACGTCAATATTCCTAAAAAGCTGTTTACATGGCTAATGGAAATTAATATTCCCATTTACATGCAGCTGTCAAAATAGGATTCTTTCAGCGTTTTCCAACCGGTGGTGGACTTGTTCAACCGTGCCAACACAGCCCCACTATTTCATTCTGTCAACCACCTTCTTGAAAAGGTCAAAACCTGTTGATATCAAAGACTTTCATAATGTTTAAAAGTAGGTGTGTTTCTCCTTTCGTTCAGAAATGTGGGCTTTTCTTTTGGACATGCATCTCTATCCTAGCCTTGCAAACTGTTGGATGGATAGTTGGTCAGAATATTGTCATATATCAAAAGTCTCCCAAAATTAGTTTGACAAGTGGATATAAACATAGCTACAGTTGTTAACAAATAGGTTTATTTATGCTGTTTATGGAAAATGAAATTTAGTGCATGAGGTAACTATCTCTTAAGTGTCATGAGGATAGTCCGTTCCACATCTGGGTCTCAAGCACAAACAATCATTGCATAATAACAAACTGAATTGCTGCTGGAGGCCCTCCGTTTGTAATGTGCTGCTGATTCTTTGTGTCTGTGTGAGTGCAGGAGATTGACCCGAGCCTGGGTGTGGCAGAGCTGCCTGATGAGTTCTTCGAGGAGGACAACATGCTCAGCATGGGTAAGAAGATGATGCAGGAGGCCATGAGCGCCTTCCCTGGCATTGACGAGGCCATGAGCTATGCGGAGGTCATGAGGTAAGACAACATGGTCACCAGAAAGCCACATAGCACTTTTTTAGTGGTATTGCTGACCAAGAGTTGCATTTACTTTGCGCAGTAGTGTGACTGAGCTAATAAATAGAGTTATTCCGATACCGATACCAGTATCGGAAATTAAACCGATACTACCCAAAATTCGGTATCGGGTATCGGCGAATACGCCAGTCTATGCACCGATCCGATAGCATAATTTATTAACCAGAAAAAAAAATCAACTTGTTTAACCAGAAATCAATTCTTCTTCTTCGTTGCTCCAAAACAGTAGCCTTCACTGTGCTGTCGCCCTGGATGTATCATGGCTGCCACTGGCAACTACTGTTTTAGAGCAGGGAAGAAGAACTGACTGCAGGTAGTTTGTCACGTGACGATAACAAACAACAGTGCGGTGTTAGTGGAGAGTGTAACGGTAGTCAGAGCGAGGAAAATGGCATCTATTTAGCAATATATCACAGTGGAAAATCCAAGTAAAGCAGTGATATGTAAGGCTACCATTTTGAGGAGTGACACTAGTGTTGCCAATTTCAACACCAGCAATCTTATAAAACATTTGAAGACGCATCATGCGAAAGAGCACGACCACTTCACCAAGGCAAACGGGACAAAAAAGGACGAACTGCAGCAGCAAATGTTGGAAACCGCATTCCAACGACGAGATAAATCCCACAAAGATAGCCCAAAAGTGACGAAGATATTAAACGCTGGTATCGGATCAGTAATCAGTATCGGCTGATACTGCAAGTTCAGATATCCGAATCGATATTTGGAAGGTAAAAATGGTATTGGAACATCTCTCCTAATAAAGAAATGGTAGCCAGTGTGATACTAACTCACCATTACTGTCTACCTGTACCCCAGGTTAGTGAAAGGAATGAACTTCTCAGTGGTGGTCTTTGACACTGCCCCTACCGGTCACACGCTGCGGCTGCTCAACTTTCCCACCATCGTGGAGCGTGGTCTGGGCCGCCTCATGCAGATAAAGAACCAGATCAGCCCTTTCATCTCCCAGGTGAGGAAAGACGAGCACATCCACTCACTCATTGATTTTACTAATTTTTTTTATGTGAGTTTAGATGTCTGTAAAAGCTCCACAAAGCTACTGTTGAACTTGAAGTAAGGATGATGCAAAATGGAAGGGTTAAAAACAACAACAGGCAAATAAAGTTTATATGTCTTCTCTATTTCTCTGTCACTCTTTGTAGATGTGTAACATGCTCGGTCTGGGTGACATGAACGCAGACCAGCTGGCCTCTAAGCTGGAGGAAACCCTGCCAGTCATCCGCTCAGTCAGTGAGCAGTTCAAAGATCCTGTAAGTCACTCCGGTTGCATTTATATATACATTTTAACGCCACTAATGTCTTTAACGCATTAACGCAACTTGCGATTTTTAGGTTGTAGCGGGCTCTTTTTAAAGCTAGAGTGAAGATACTGGTATCATATGAAAACCTAAGGAGTCCATTGGTAACAACCATGTCATAATAGTTTGTCGAGAAGGAGGCTAAATAACACTCCAAACTGATGCAAAATGTTGGCGAGGAAAAACTGGCATGGCCATTTTCAAAGGGGTCCCTTGACCTCTGTCTTCAAGATATGTGAATGAAAATGGGTTCTATGGGTACCCACGAGTCTCCCCTTTACAGGCATGCCCACTTTATGATAATCACATGCAGTTTGGGGCAAGTCATAGTCAAGTCAGCACACTGACACACTGACAGCTGTTGTTGCCTGTTGGGCTGCAGTTTGCCATGTTATGATTTGAGCATTTTTTATGCTAAATGCAGTACCTGTGAGGGTTTCTGGACAACATTTGTCATTGTTTTGTGTTGTTAATTGATTTCCAATAATAAATATATACATAAATTTGCATAAAGCAAGCATATTTGCCCACTCCCATGTTAATAAGAGTATTAAATATTTAAAAAATCTCCCTTTTAAGGTACATTTTGAACAAATAAAAAATGTGCGACTAATTCACAGAACAACTCAACACTTGAACTGGTCATATTAAAAGCTTTCTGTAAATGTGTTGTAACTCCTCTTTCCTCCCGTCCATCAGGAACAGACCACCTTCATCTGTGTGTGTATCGCTGAGTTCCTCTCCTTGTATGAGACGGAGCGGCTGATCCAGGAGCTGGCCAAGTGCCGCATCGACACGCACAACATCATCGTCAACCAACTTGTTTTCCCCGAATCAGACAGGCCGTGCAAAATGTGTGAAGCCCGTCATAAAATTCAGTCCAAGTATTTAGACCAGGTAAGAGACAGTAGTTTGTTTTTGTAATACGGCTGCATAAATTGTAGGGGTGGGAAAAAATTGATTCATCTATGTTTTTGTTTTACGATTTTGAAATAGATTTTTTAATGCCAGATTCAATATAAGTGCTTCATTTGAGTCTATGTGGAGGTAGAAGGAAGTTACCGCTTTTATTGTAGTCTGAATTACGTGACGTCATATCCGCTTCAATAACCAAAACCGAGAGAAAGGAGCTGACGGGGAGAGCTAGTGACAGACTTGGTGCAGTCAGTGGAAGTATACACGTGTGACTACGTCTGGTTTTCAAAATAAGGTGTTAAAAAAGGGAACTGTATATACAAAATACATATATGGAAATAAGATGAATTGGATTATATTCTCTAGAAGTATAAAACATTACATGTCCCTGATAAATTACCAAGAAAATACTACTAATTGTTGTTAAAAAAAACCAAAAAAAAAAACCTGACAATGACTGATATATTTGACTTCAGGACATCTCTGAATACATACAGACACAAAATCAAGCATTTTCTTTTAGGTATGAATTTAGAGATTTTACAAAGTAGGCCGTAGAAGTGTATGATTCAACTTTTTCCCATGGACTAGTGTTAAAAAAGTTAACAAACATCGCAATATCGAATCACAATACTTAAAAATCGTAATACATATTGAATCGGCACCCAAGTATTGTGATTGTATCGATTCAGGAGATAGGCGTATCGTCCCAGCCCTGATAGTTTGCACCCAATGCCGCATGTCGTCGTCCTCAATAATGGTCTGTCTCCTCCCTACAGATGGAGGATCTTTATGAAGATTTCCACATAATCAAGTTACCGCTGCTGCCCCATGAAGTTCGAGGTGCCGAAAAGGTCAACACGTTCTCTAAGCAACTACTGGAACCCTACAAACCCCCAAATAAGTGATGTCCCTCCCTGCAGGACCTCCCTTCTCCACTCCTACAGACCACACCTTTACAGTCTGAACTCACCTCCCTCAACCAGCCTCAAACCCTGCAGTAACAGCCTCAAGTTGATCCACTCAGTCCCCCTCAGTCCGTCATCCAAAGCAGAGCACTGCTACAGCAGGACACACGCCCTTGTTGAAGGGGAGCTGATGAAATCACAAACACATACAGTACATAACCTGTTATATTGTTTGAGAGAGCCTTACTCTCTGTTCACCTCCTCTTTCCTTCATATCCTCTGTGTGGCAGTTGTACTATTCCTACTTGAAGCATTTAACTTTGTCTCTACAAAAAAAAGTCCTTCCCCTCCTCTTCCATCCTTTGCAGTGTCCCATCTCAGTTGTGAAAACAAAGTGTTTCCAGCGACGGTGCTCCCGTATTCCAGGATAAAACGGCTTTCAGATGGTTGATGTTTATGCCTTGTTTATTCTGTGTGGTTTGGTGGCCGTGTTTGTTCTCCAGTTTGACTTTTGACTAAAATTTCATGCGAATTCATCTCTCACATCTGGAATTTACATCAAATTTATACAGATTCATGGCAATGAAAAAAAGACAGTTACCTTTAAAAAAAAAAAAAAGACAAACCCAAAACAATATGGCCCGTGGTCTTTGTTCTTTGCCAAGACCATCCATCTTATTGCAATTAAGCAAACCAGAGCAGTCTATAATGTGTCTTTTACCATGTGACACATCATTAGACCTCACATTAACATGTGACCCTGGTGTAAATGCAGTAACCTAATGTCTATGAGATTTTGAATCTAGTCAAGTTGGGAGCTTTATATCCATATATGGCTATGTCATTGTTTGAACTGGACAGTCTTAAAAGCCTCAGTTAGATATTTTAGGCCACCGTGGTCGCTTCAGGTGGTATGTGGTTGAGACGGCACCCGTTTTATGAGATTCAAAGGCAAAAATGTGTGATGAGACTCATGATGTTTGAGCGGCAGGAAGCTGGTTCCCATACAGTGCGCATAAACATCATCAAACATTCTGTGTCCAACCTGTTTACTGAGAACTATATGGGAACACTATTGAAACATATTAGTAGCCTTATTTAGTGCATCCTTAATACAAATATATTGAATGTTGGTGGATCAAAAGTGGAACAAATGAATGGCGAGTTGTTAAATAGAATCCAAGCATCTTTGCCCTGGTGATTGAATACTGGCCTCTGATTGGCTCGCCTGATACTTCCAACAGGTGGATACATAATTGCCCCCTTTCTGTCACTGAATGCTTTTGAGTCAATAATCTGTTTTCTATAGACTTTTCTTTAAATTATGTTGCGAGTGTTAATTAAAACAAACTTGCCTCTGACGAGAGCCTTTTGTCATTCTTTTGATCTGCGAGCTGTTTATTTATTTAACTCTTATTTGACGTAGACGGAAGCAAATTGTCATACGAGTGCGCGGATGTAAACCGACCAGACTGCAGATTACCTCTGGCAGAGCTAAAAGCCTCAGTTAAAGAGGACATATTATGTGTATTGTCAGGTTGTATTTTGGGTTTCTACCAGAACATGTTTACTTTAATGTTCAAAAAACACTTTATTTTTCTCATCCTGGCTGTGCTGCAACACCTTATTTCCCCCCAATTTCTGAAACCCTCTATTTGAGGTCCTGCCCTGAAGAGTTTAGTTCGGTTGACCAATCATAACAGTGGGCCCTGCTCTGATTGGTCAGCTGACCCACTGTTATGATTGGTCAACTGAACTAAACTCTTTGGACTCTGCTCTAGCTCTGTTCTAACTAGCTTTGTTTGAGGGCGTACCAGACTAGCCACTATGCAGGTATTATGCAAATATATTACTTGGTGACATCACCACGTTACGGAAGAAAAGGCAGGACTTCAGGCAAGGTGTTTTAGGCAGATCAGGAGCAGTGTTTCTGTGGGGGAGAGTAACTCCCTGGACCCTGGGCTTTGTAACTTTGTAGACCTTTTACATGCAAAAAATATATATAACACACTAAAGGAAAGGGGGAAAACTAGGGTTGTCAAAGTTAACGCGATAACCCGTTAACGCAAATTTGTTTTAACGCCACAAATTTCTTTAACGTAATAACGCAATTGATTTTCGGAGGTTGTTGTGGGCTCAATTTTAAAGCTAGGGTGAAAATACTGGCGTCATATGAAACTAGAAAATAAGGAATCCATTGGTACCAACCATGACCGCCCAGCTTACCGCGAAGGAGGCTAAATAACGTTCCAAAACTGGCATGGCCATTTTCAAATGAGTCCCTTAACCTCTGAACTCAAGATATGTGAATGAAAATGGGTTCTCTGGGTACCCACGAGTCTCCTCTTTACAGACATGCCCACTTTATGATAATCACATGCAGTTTGGGGCAAGTCATAGTCAAGTCAGCACACTGACACACTGACAGCTGTTGTTGCCTGTTGGGCTGCAGTTTGCCATGTTATGATTTGAGCATATTTTGTATGCTAAATGCAGTACCTCTGAGGGTTTCTGGACAATATCTGTCATTGTTTTGTGATGTTAAATGATTTCCAATAATAAATATATACATGTGTATTCATAAAGCAGCATATTTGTCCACTCCCATGTTGATAAGAGTATTAAATACTTAAAAAATGTGCCATTAATCTCAATTAGGACTGACAGCCCTAGAAAAAACACTAAAGCATAATGAGTCCCCTTTTACCTTCAACACCACAGTTCAGGAGGGACTGACTTGAAATGAAAAATACAGGGGAATAACACATGTGACACCTAAACTTAATGCCTCATGAGCATCACAGGCACAGCTTGAAATAGCCAAAGTCATTAAAAGTCATCTGTTGTTGAGTGTAGCCTAATAAATGATTTCTGTTTGAAAAAAATATGTCCTGGTGGGAAGTTGCATTTGGTAACAAGTGGGATTATTACACCCCACTGGGAATTTTCTTGAGAAAAAAATAAATAGCACTGATGCAGGAAGTTGATTTTTTCTACCACTGATATTTTTTTTTAAATATTAATTAATTTATTTATTTGCACATATATAAAACTTCACAAAATCCAGTCAATGAAAAAAAAACAGAAATGTGTAAGGAGAGGTCAAGAAGCCACAGACTTATACAAAGGACCTCCCCAACAACCCCAGGAGAAAAAAACCCCAATAAAAAATAAGTAAGGAAGATCTAAGCTAACATAATCTTAAAAATACAACAAAAGTTAAACAACAACAACAAGTACACAAAATGTGCAGAAAAACCCTAACCAAACAGTGGAAAACAATCCAACAAAAACAATGAAATACATACAAAAAACAGTACAGAAGAAAAGAAAATATATCTAAACATATCAAAAGATAATTAGACATCATGAATTAAATGTGATGATAATTCCCTTTTTAAAATGTTCTAAGGATAACGAGCTCTTGATAACATGTGTTTTGGTGTTCCATATTTGTACACCACGATATCTGAGGGAGTACTGGCCATGTTTAGTTTAGTAAAAAGGCAGCTGAAGATGATTAACCTGTCTAGTATTATGTGAATTAATGGTATATTACAGAAAATATGTACACTGTAAACAATTGCTGTTAATTTACAGCAGGATTTCAACAGTATTAACCTGTTATTGCTAAAAACAGTGCTTTACTGTTAAAAATTACGCTCATAGGCCGTTTTTTAACTGAACTATAATGCATTCTTAAAAAACAGCACCTTACTGCTGATCAACTGTTTAAAGTATCATCAGTAACAGTTTCATGCAGTATTTTTTTAATTCTGGGACCTGATCTGCACATGTGAGGCTTGTACATTGTACATGATTGTAAAATCAGTGAATTAGCTCTGTTGTTGTTGTCTCACATGTTGTTATGGTTTGCATTCTGTGCTTGTAGCCAGCTATAGACAGACATTTTGGGAAAAGTGTCAACAAGTCTATTATAGCCTTTTTCCTAACAAGTGCCTTTAATTACATTTAGTGTGACTATTCCTATGTCTGTAACCTGCCAAGTCTATTCATCTAGGCAACAAAATAATGTTTATTAAAATGTATGTAAAAAATACAACCTAAATAGTGCATTAAAACAAATCAGTAAGATAATGTAAAAATAATGGTGAAAAACAAAGCTGTAAATTTCAGCGACAGTATGATAATGTTAATTTTACAGTAACATAAAGGCAACCCTGCTGCCAGTTCTTTACTGTTATTTTACTGGGAAATTCTTAACAGTGCACGTGACAGCTAAATTTAATGCAAAATATCCATTATTAAGAATATTGTAGGCCTCATGAGCATCACAGGCACAGCTTGAAATATCCAAAGTCATTAAAAGTCATCTGTTGTTGATAAATTATTTCCTTTTGAAAAAATATGTCCTGGTGGGAAGTTTCATTTGGTAACAATTGGGATTATTACACCCCACTGGGATTTTTTTCTTGAGAAAACATAAATAGGATGGACTCAGGAAGATGATTTTTTTTTTTTTTTTTACCACTGGTATATTATAATTCAACAAGCCTATAATTATAAACCTGTAAGCATTAAAAGTGGTTGTTGTTTTCATATCACTTAACAGGCCAGTTTGCCATGGCCCACTTGCTCGTGTTTCATAAGTCCTGTATGCTGTAGTGTTCTGTTGCGGCCTGTCGCTTGTGGTCCATCAGCGAGCCGCGCTCTGCCGGTCGGGGGCCTCGCTAACGAGCTCCTCCTCCGCCTCCTCCTCCTCGTTTTGGGGGATTTACCCCGGGGCGCACTGACCACTGGAGGAGGCTCCAGAGGATTACTGCCATGCAGCCGACCGAGCCTCGAGTTAACCGATCTGACGCCGGGGGATATCAGGGTTATGAGCTCTTTGGAAAAAAAAAGAAAAGAAAAACTGCACAGTGCAGAAGAAGAAGACTATATACTGTTAAGTGAAGATGTGAATTCACTTCTCCAGTGGTGCCAATTACGCACAGAGATGCGCTGAGCAATTGGTGCATTCATCAAGAAAAAACACTACAAAAAGGTAAGGAGATATTATTTTAAGACAAAAAATACATGAGAAATAACTCTGATCTTTTAGTATGATTCAGTGAAGGTGATGGGGATGTACTTTTAGGAAAACAAGACACATGCTGGACCATAAATCACTGCACATTCTGTATTCTTCACTTGTATCACCATATCTGAATTACTGTGTGGAAGTTTGAGGTTTAACACTTATAAAAGAAATTTACAACCATTATGCATACTACAAAAGAGAGCAATCAGGATAGTAAATAATGTGGGATATATAGGGAACACACAAACACACTTTTTTAAAGTCACATGCATTGAAATTCATGGATTTTGTCAAATTTAAAACTGCAATAATTATGTTCAAAGCAAGACATAATTCACTTCCGAGCAATATTCAAAAAATGTTTTGTGACAGGGAGGGGGGTTATAATTTAAGAGGAAAATTGAATTTTAAAAAGCATTGTGTTCTACAACAAAGAAGAGTATGTGTATTTCAGTCTGTGGGGTGGATTTGTGGAGCGTAGCACAAATTTAAATCACTTTAAAAAGCTATTCAAAAAATATATTTTTGGGAGGTATATGGTTGAAGAACAGGGTTGGTTTATATCTACTTTTTAACTCCGGATGGATATGTGGGTTATAAATAAACTTGGGATGCTGTTCATATATTTAATTTAAGATGTAAATAAATCTGGGATAGTTTATATATTATATTATATTATCATTCTATGATATATGAGTTATTAGAGGAGAAGTGAGTAAGGGGTATAGGGAAATATAAGCTTTACTTCTACCTACTCCTTTTCGGACACTATTACTCTTGTTTTGTTTGTTATTATTTTGTATCAGTTTTTATTTACTTTATTTTCGAAATAAAGTCTTTCATTCATTCATTCATACTTTTATCTGTGAATCAAATGAATGACCAGAGAGAGAGTTGTGTCAGTTATACAACATGAGTTGATCTGTTCATGGCCTCTGACCCACCTGAACTTTGTTACAGGAGCACTGCAGGTGTAATAATCTCAGAGGTGCTTGTTTCTCTCATACAGCTCTTTTTTGTATTGAGGACCTACTATAATCTGGCTGTCACCAATGACTGTCACCTACACAGCCAGAGTTGCAAACGCCCGTTTCTGTGGCTTCTCCAAGCTGCTTTTGGCCTGGAAAGGCAGCATCTACAAGGTGTTATATAAAGAGTTCCTGGCTTTCTTTGCCATGTATACCGCCATCAGCATCACTTACAGGTAAGACAGAGAGAGGGCAGCTTTAGGAAACACATTCAGCTGTGCTTTGATTTACAAACCAACCACTGTGTATCACTGTTACTCTTTCAGATTTGTCCTGTATGATGATCAGAAGAGGTATTTCGAAAAGCTGGCAATTTATTGCAACCACTACGCCAGTCTCATCCCCATGTCCTTTGTACTGGGTAAGCACAGAGGATGTTTTTGTCCACTTTGGGATAACAGAAGAGGGGACAGTATGATTGTGGCTATAGGATCCATCAAAAGAGATTACCATTCTGATTATTCATTCATTTCTGTTTATTAATCTGATATGTTTTCATTGTTTTGTCCTTCAATCTAGCTAAAACACTTGCTAACATATACAGTATGTGATAAGTCAGGATGATTCACCATGACTGGCTCTCTGATGTATCAGTTGGGCTCCAATAGCAGAAATGTCAGTAAAGCCCTGTTATGCAGCAACACTTCTGTCCCCATGAATTACTGCCTCATATTTTCTTTAAAATGTGTCAAATAATTATTAAAAAAAAGTCTTAAATGATAGATTAAGAGCTTCTTTATGACATAAACAATGAATAATGCACATTAAAATAACCTTTTTTTTTTTTTTTTTAACTTTACTGAGCTTTTTTTGGTACATGTCTCCAGTGCAAAATCAACTTCTACAGGAACTATAAATAATAATAATAATAATAAATAATAATTATAATATAAAATTATAAAAGACCCAACATATTCTTTAATCAATGTATAGGCCATGTTAAGCTCTCTCTGATAATACATAAATAATATACATATACTATAGTTTTGTTTTTGTTTTTTTACCATTTTTATCATTTACTCTGTGTCCCTGTCGCTGTCTCGCTCCACCTCTAGACGTGAACGCGCGCTCACTACACACTGCAGAAGAGTTAGTTTAGCTCTGAGAATATCTAGTGAATGTACAGTGGACGTTTGTGCAGAAATAAATGCTGCAGTTCCTCCAGACCAACAGAGCTTTCCCGTGTCTTGTGAAGTGACGGAGCTCTTCAGAGAATTACGTTACCCTCTCGTTACCGACCGGGTGCCGGTGTCTCCTCTGCTCTCTCCGGCTGCGGGCGGAGAGAGCAGGGAGACACGCTGCAGAGTCCCGCTGCTTCAGCCTGCACTTAGGCAGGAAAAGCCAACACTAGGATCAGATCTAAATCATGTTCATGGAGAGACCTTCGTCTGGTCAGCTAACATTACTGCCAAGCAGCTGAAATATAGAGTGATATTGTGGTTTTAGCTGACGTGTGTCGTCTCACTGTTTTGAGCGATGCTTGTTCAGGTATATTTAGAGCGAGCAAGCCAGCCTGACGCTGACTTTCGTTGATTTCACGGCCACAGGTGTCGCTGTTAAGAAGCATTTCTGAAAGTTACAAATAGTCCCTTTAAACATATCACTATTCTTATATAATTAAAAAAAAGTGTGAAAAATCCATCTTTTTTTTCAAAGTCATGAGGCTGAAATGTTGCTGCATAACAGGAATGACCCCACAACTATTTTTTTAAAATTTTTTTGCTTGAAGCCCCTGAGGCCACCAGGGAACCCAGAGGACAGTACTTGTTAGAAAATTTGACAAAAACCATCTAATCCCCCGCGTGTCTCCTTTCCACTGCTGCCTGCAGGTTTCTATGTGACCCTGGTGGTGAACCGGTGGTGGAGCCAGTACACCTGCATCCCGCTCCCTGACACGCTCATGTGCGTCCTGTCTGGGGGCCTCCAGGGGAGTGACGAGAGGGGCCGCCTGCTGAGACGGACCATGATGCGTTACGCCAGTCTGTCGGCCCTGCTCATCCTCCGCTCTGTCAGCACGGCCGTGTTCAAGCGTTTCCCCACTGTGGACCATGTGGTGGAGGCTGGTGAGTAGCTACAAGGACAGGGTTGGTGATGGGGTCCATCCTTAACCAGCAACACCCACTGTGATTGTGCAGTGAGTTAGATGTGATCTTATTAAGGCTTTCAATCGATTAAAATATTTAATCTCGATTAATTGCACATTGTACCTTAAAGGGAGATTTGTCAAGTATTTAATACTCTTATCAACATGGGAGTGGGCAAATATGCTGCTTTATGCAAATGTATGTATATATTTATTATTGGAAATCAATACCAACACAAAACAATGACAGATATTGTCCAGAAACCCTCACAGGTACTGCATTTAGCATGTAAAATATGCTCAAATCATAACATGGCAAACTGCAGCCCAACAGGCAACAACAGCTATCAGTGTGTCAGTGTGCTGACTTGACTATGACTTGCCCCAAACTGCATGTGATTATCATAAAGTGGGCATGTCTATAAAGGGGAGACTCGTGGGTACCCATAGAACCCATTTACATTCACATATCTTGAGGTCAGAGGTCAAGGGACCCCTTTGAAAATAGCCATGACAGTTTTATCTTGCCAAAATTTAGCACAAGTTTGGAGCGTTATGTAGCCTCCTCCCAAGGAGCTAGTATAACATGGTTGGTACCAATGGATTCCTTAGGTTTTTTCTAGTTTCATATGATGCCAGATCTACACTGTAGCTTTACAACTGAGCCCGCTACAACCTAAAAATTGCAACTTGCATTAATGCGTTAAAGAAATTAGTGGCGTTAAAACTAATTTGCGCTAACGTGTTATTATTGCGTTAACTTTGACAACCCTAGATCTTATACAATTATCTAAGAAGTTTTAAATGAGTAAAACTTTAAATAAATAATGAAACATGCACTCATTGGAAATACACAATGCAACCACTGTTTTAGTCAGTGCGCCTCTCTCTCAGCAATTATTATTGCACTGAGTCGGACTTTCTCACACTGTACTCAGAAAGTGACAGGAAGTGCTGTAGATGGAGTGATGTGATCAGTCACATACTCACGTCATCAGTGTGTGTTGTTTCCTCTCCTGTACGTTCTCTACACCAGTGAGCAGGAGCAATCACAAGGACAGGCACATCTTGAAATTCCCTGGTGATAAAAAAAAGTAAAATAAAATCATACGTCAGTTACAAGATCAAGAGACGCTGGTGGAGCAATCCTCTCCTCACTGTTTCCTAAATGAACTGTGTTGCAACTTTTGGTGTCGTCAAAGTTTGATTTTACACCGTGACTTTAAGTGTTATAAACAGTAATAGTATATTTTAACATTTTTTTTAACTGATAGAGCTACAGCGTCTTTTCTTGACACATTAAAGGGACTGTATGTAAGTTTTTACACGTATAGACATTTTGTAATCGTTTGTAATCGTGCCAATATGTGAACAGGTTGTAACCTAACCTAAAAAATGAGAGCTTACACAACTTTCTTGGTTTCCTCTATCAGCCTGTAGACTGCTTTTAATTTGAACAATGCGGGCCAAAAAACAACTGATGTGACGTCATGCATGCTCACAAGTGCCTTTATAGAGTGCTACAGGAATGAATCCTAAAACCATGAAATGAGTTAGCATTTTCGCACTTCCGGTTCCCTCGTCTGGAAGTCAATGGGTTTATTGAATGGGTTTTTAGTTAGATGCCTGAAATAAGGTCAGTGGTTAAAGCTGAAGTAGGCGGGATAGGAGCAAGTATGATTAAAAAAAGTTATTTTTATAAATCGGTTACTTTATCGTGAAAGTAGTACATGAAACAGGTAACCTGAAAAAAATCCTGTGCCTCTGTGTCCTCCGGTGTCCTCCGGTGCTCCTAACGGCATCTGCAAGATTTCACAGACCGGAGGAAAACAAGCAGTAAGAGCTGATCTGAGGTCTGCTGTCCATCTGCTGTCTATGAGAGCCGGCTGTCAATCACTCGCAAACTCCGACCAAACAGTCAAACTAGGCAGCGCTGATCAAATATGAATCAATATTATGTTACTGTAATGCCTATTTCTTGCCTCAAATGTTTTCAGAATCATCTTGTAGTGCACGGTTTAGCTGTAAAATGAGAAAGTTAGTGACGCCGCCGCCATTGTGAAATCTGGTGAAGGCCCGCCAGGTTCTGGTCACATGACCGTAGCACAGCCAATAGGAACGCTCTCTCAATGAAATTAGATTTTTTAAAGCCTGAAAACAGAGCCATGAGGAGTTGCAGAAGTCTAGTTATCTCTCAGAACACTCAAATTACAATATGTTGAAAGGTTATTATGGAATCTTTGCCCAATGATGCCAAAAATATTCTGCCTCCTGCAGGTTTAACAAGCAATTTCTGATTCTTACATATAGTCCCTTTAAATGACTATATAAATACTGTAGTAATCAGACTCCAAGAAAAGTTCAGGAAACCAACCACAGGCTAAAAAATACAGAATACTGATCCCTCATTCCTCCCCATCTGTGAGCCAAATTGAATAAATCAATGAACCTGAGGTGTGTGATGCTTTGCTCTGCTGTTTGTACAGGATTCATGTCAAGAGAGGAACGAAAGAAGTTCGAGGGCCTCCACTCGCCTTATAACAAATACTGGATCCCCTGTGTTTGGTTCACCAACCTGGCGGCTGTGGCCCGCTGTGAGGGCAGGATCAAAGACGATCACACACTCAAACTACTGCTGGAGGTGCAGCATTACACACACACACGCACACACAATTTCACGCACACACAATTACACACACAATTACACTTGGCCCACTGACGATGAGGAACTACACTTCTTGTGCTTTGATTCAGTTTTAGATGTATATTCACACAGACATAAAGACAGAAGAGTTTGGATAAATGCTGACCTCAGCAAGTCTCTGTGTTTGTGTGTGAACAGGAGCTGAATGCGTTCAGAGGGAAGTGCAGCATGCTGTTTCATTACGACATGATCAGCGTTCCTCTAGTCTACACTCAGGTTAGTGCTCGTGCTGCACTCATACTCACATCTTTAATTGAGCTCTGGTTTTCATTCACTATTACACTCACTCACAATGTTTTTTTTTCTTGAGGCTTGTCAGTTTTCTACATTGGTCCTGAAGAACTGTTGTTGTGTTTGAACAGGATTTTTTACAGCTGAATTGACAAATAAACTAGCAGGCGGTGGAGGTATTGGCTGATATGCACGTTGGCTCCACCCACCATTAATATGAAACTATTTAATAGTAAACTGGGTTGTGCTGCTGGTTTGAACAATATAATGGTAACTTTTAATGACTTCAAGTCTTCCTGGTCATTAAACAATAGTGGTTTACGGCTACTGGTTAGAATTCTTTGACTATGTGCTTTGGTTCTAAGTAGGTCTGTCGCAATAACCGCAATATTGCAATACCGCAGGGGATGGCAAGCAACCGCCACAACCGTTATGTTCATGTTTTTTCTTTTTTGAATTCTTTGCAATGGGAGCATCGCATATTTACACTATGCTACAAATGCCAGTAGCGCGACGAGGTGCTGAGCCACTAATCTGCGCTGAGCGTCTAGTCTGCGCTGAGCGTCTAGTCTGCGCTGAGCGTCTAGTCTGCGCTGAGCGTCTAGTCTGCGCTGAGCGTCTAGTCTGCGCTGAGCGTCTAGTCTGCGCTGAGCGTCTAGTCTGCGCTGAGCATCTAGTCTGCGCTGAGCATCTAGTCTGCGCTGAGCATCTAGTCTGCGCTGAGCGCTGCACGTTTGTGTATTTTTCTGTTTGCAGAGAGTTGAAAAATGTTTAACTTTGGGTAAAACGCCACGCTCATTACTGTCATGGTGCCTTCAAATGGGGTTGTGTTTACTGTGTTCATGAGAAGAGTCCATATGAACGACCCCCTCTTGTGGTATTCACGACCTCGTAAGTGGAAAGTTTCTGAAAGCTCAGAGTTCACGACTTATGACGTGTTTGTTGACGTTGTCAGAAATATTTCGGTGCATAATAAGTTAATATATTGTAAGTTTAGTTGTATATAGTTTTTCTTCGTAATTTTATAATATTTCTGAGGAAAATGTTGATATTCCCAACGGCCTCATCTTTTTCCTCTGTCATTATGCCTTTATATTTACTGCATTATGTTACCCGCTTGCCAGCTTGCTAAATTGTTAACCTCTGTGGTTTCTAGATGCCGACAGTAACGTTAATATTACCGTTGCTTAGCAGTGGAGTTCTCAGGACTTAACCACGTGAATGCCAAGCATATCATGTACACGACTTCCCATGTTGTAAAAACAAGCTCACGAGATTCATTTGAAGGCACCATCTCTCCCTACGTGCATCAGCCTGCCTTTCATCCAGAGCAGTTACTCTACCTTGTGCTGACACAAGTTCAAGATACTACAGTTCCCATGAGCCTTCGTGACAATTGCTCTGGAGAAGATACTAGCCAAAAGTACAGCACAGAGCAGTTCAAAGGTTCAAGCATCTCACCTCCTTTCTGACGTGAACAGTGCAGGCCTCAGTATTTTAAGCTCAGAGACACATTTTGATGTGTCACAGTGAGAGAAGAGCAGGTGTAAATAATAAGATAACTGTCACACTGTCAAGGCTTACTGGGACGCTTGACTAGAGCAGAGCCACCGTTAACGTTATTAGTAACACCTGGGGTCTTCCTACTATGACAAGTCAAAATGTCTGCTGTGAAAAAAGCCTGTGTATGTTTCTTACTGCAATTTTACTAATAATACTTATAATAATACTTTGACGTTTTATTAACAAATACTTTTTTTAAATCAATAATGTCATGCCCAAACAACTCACCTTGTCTAAAAGAAGAATAAATAGGACTATATCTGGCTCCCTGATATAAATCTGTCAACTTCAGTAGTCCCTCAGTACTCCTGTCTAACAGATCAACTCTATTAAGATTATAGAGACTTTCTCTCTATATTTATAGACGTTTTCCACAACAGGAATTTGACTCGTCCTAGCAGGATAAGCACAGGTGTAACTAATGACATGAACAACTATTCAATTTAATTGTCCCAGTAAAGAGTCAGCATGCACGCCTGAATGAAATACAGCTTTTATAATTTGGTTATTAGTTACAGCTGTGTTTGGCGGGACAAAAAGTGAGAATGTTTTTATTGTTTGAGCACCATTATGGGAAGTTGTCTTTAAAGTTGCCATCAGTAACTTTGAGCAAATGTGATAAAAAAAAGTTATTTTTATAAAACGGTCACTATATCTTGACAGTAGTTCATGAGATAGATAATCTGTGAAAATAAACACGGCCCAATCCCAAAGTCCCCCCTAATGTCTTAAACCCTGAACCCTCAGGGACTTAACTGACGTAACCTGGTAAATGGTTGAGGGTGAGATGCTGCAAGGGCTTGAAATGGTATCAATATGAATGGGAGAGCACTTTGCGGCGATATACCACGTTACCTTGATGACTCCAGTTTGGGGTTTTTATTTTATGTTTTTTACTGCCTATTTGAATGTCTTCCAGGCTCTTGTCTTACAAGACAAGTGGTAACTGTCAAAAAATCAATTGACCTGTTTTAGTCAAACTTCATTAAGCAGAATTAAAAGACCTGGTAATATAGTCTAATACTTGTATTACTCTGATTTCATGTTTTTTATATACCATCTTAAATCCTTAATGTTGATGTTTCTGTGTAAATGTAAATATGCCAGGCTGAACATCCATGTGCTGTCCTCCTTGTTTATTGTGGGGTTTTTTTACGCCTCTGGGCTTCCCCTGGTAACCCCGTGTTTAATGTCGCAAAGCTATGAATTGTGGGTAATTCCCTTTGGCAAAGTCTGCAGAAATACAGACTTACAGTTAGTGTTCAAAAGGGCTCAAAATGTCTGCGAGAGAGCCCTCAAGGACTTGACGATTTGACAGCGGGACAGCCCTAAACCCTCACGGACTTTGAGGCGTGTTCCCTCAAAGTGAGTGAGTGTTTAGGGCTGTCCCGCTGTCAACTGACAGTGTCTGTGAGTGTGGATATTGGGATTGGGCCACAACGTGCCCAAAGGAAAACAACCAATCAGAGCCAAAGAGTCTCTAAAGCAGCTGTCAATCACTGCTCGAGAAACTAGGCAGTGCTGATCAAATATGGATCAATATTCTGTTACTGTAAATCTTATTTCTCGCCTCAAATGTTTTCAGAAAAATCTTGCAGTGTACTGTTTAGCTGTAAAATGAGAAAGTTTGGTTGTTTTGTTTTGGGCACAGTGAAATCTTGCAAATATCCATTAGGAGCACAGGAGTACAAAGAAGAGCATGATTTTTTTCCCACAGATTATCTGTCTCATGCACTACTGTCAGGGTATAATGACAGTTTTATAAAAATAACTTTTTATTACATTTGCTCAAAGTTACCGACTGCAGCTTTAACTGTTATAAGTTAGATACAGAAACGCACCTCCATAAAACAACTATCCTTTACTTAAAAATAAATGAGTTAAACTACAAAGTTATTCTTTAATGACTTCTTGAATTACATATCATAAATCATATATCAATTTTGTCCACTTTGTGGAATAGACAAATAAAAATATGATTGAAAAATAGTATCATGTGACCAATTACCTCCATCTTTCCCACAGGTGGTGACTTTGGCAGTGTACAGCTTTTTCCTGGTGTGTCTCATTGGTCGCCAGTTCCTGGACCCCAGTCAAGGCTATCCAGGTCATGACCTCGACCTCTACGTGCCCATCTTCACCCTGCTGCAGTTCTTCTTTTACGCCGGGTGGCTCAAGGTCAGAGAGCGGGTCACATATATGTTTTGATACCTGTGCACAGTACAAAAATAAAATCAATGATTCATGTAGTTAATGTGTTACTTTTTCTGAAGGTTGCAGAGCAGCTGATCAACCCTTTTGGAGAAGATGATGATGACTTTGAGACCAACTGGCTGATAGACCGAAATTTCCAGGTTTGTTTGATATTACTGCTGTCTCCTTACACCTTACTTTAAAGTATTCGGAGGCTATGTTACTAAATACTGCTCAACATTGGTTTTCCATTTTAGCCTTACCATCATGTCTTTATGTAAGTTCAACATAACTGTAATGGGATTTGTCCTATCATGCTCTTTCCTTTATCTGTGCGTGTCTGTCTGCGTTTTGTTTGTAGGTGTCCATGATGGCAGTTGACGAGATGTATGGAGATCTGCCGATGATGGAGAGAGATCGTTACTGGAACGACTCCAACCCAAGACCCCCCTACACCGCCGCAACTCTCTTTGTCCTCCGCAAACCCTCCTTTCAGGGGTCCACTTTTGACATGGCGTGAGTCTCTGGGTTTTACCTTCTCATTCTAGGCCTATGTGGGCTCGACTTGTGACTGTGATACTTTCAGTTTGAATCCCCCCGCGGCGTGGGAAAATCTGGGTGATGAAAGTGAAAGTATTCAGCCTTCATTCAAGAAGTAGTGTGAAGTAATCGGGGGTGAGAAATAGTAAATGACCTTGACATGTCTTGACAGGATCCCGAAAGAGGAGATGCACTTCCAGCCTATGGAGGACATTGCCGAGAACCTGGAGGAATCACGCAGTCGTCACCCCAACATGGCCCTCTTCAACCGCCTTCTCAACGCGGCCCCTTCCCCCACCGGTTTCATGGGAGGGGCTCTTCGCCGCACCTCAGCACAACTCCAGAGACTACGCCACTCCCCCAGCATTGACCAATGCAGCGATGATTCAGACGATGACAGTGGTAAAATAGGTAAAGGTGGGTCTCTGCCGTCAGGGCTGGGGCAGGAAACCCAGAGCACCGTGGACAGTTTCAGGGAGGAGAAGAGCACTAGAACGCCTCTGCTGGAGGTTGAGTTTGGGGCGGAACAGGAGAGGCGAGAATGGTACCCTGCTGTTGATGAGGAGGAGGAAGTGAGTGGAGTGGAGGGGAAGAGTGAGGAAGAGTGGCAGATGGGGGAGGAAAGAGGGAAAGTAGAGAGTACAAGGGGGGAAACCCAAGCTCCTGCGTCTCTGCTTCCTCCCCCTCCCCAGTCCTCAAGAAAGGCGTCCACTCAATCAACATCCGCCATCCCCTTCGCCTCCCGTCAACCCTCTGCATTCCTGTTTCGCCCGGCTGCCCACTCCAGTATGGAGCACTGCAGCTCCCAGCCGGCTATTAACCAGAACAGAGCCGTGCCCAAACCACCCGTTGGTGGAAACAAAATGTCCCTCCTCACTGTGCCGTCTTGCGACGAACCGCAGCGTTTTCGCAGCGTGAGCATGGGATCAGAGCTCACTGGGTCTTAGGTGGACAATGATGTTCGCATGAACTTTTGGCTGTTTGAAACCATAATGCTTGATTCAGTGCACGTTTTCACGAGAGAAATTAGTCATAGATACGAAACTCTGCTTCCACTTTTACTTTGAATCTGCAGCACATTTTGAGCAGAATTTTTGGAAATGAAGCTCCCAGTATTTCCAAAATATCCTCCCACCTCACTGATGATGTCTGAAAGTCAACCGTGAACAGTAGGCCTACTAAACTACCACTTCTGGGACTTGGGAGGAAAGTTTGGTATTTGAAGACACTATTGGGAACTTTGAAGGAATAGAGTGCTCCAGGGATGACGTAATTTTGTAGGCCAACCAGGAAGTTAGCATCACCCTGGTTCCCTCGACAAAAAGCCAATGGGATTTTTCCATTGGGTTTTGGATTATTGCAGAAAATAAGTTCTGTGGCAAACACAATTTTGATATTTATCTTCACAAATGAACACCACTTCTATGATTTTTGAAGTGTAAATGCAATCACCAGAAGTAAAAAGCTAACGTTAGGCTATAAACAAACTACACCACGGTCGCATGAGTGTGTGTATACACAACAAGGCTGTAAAAGGCGGACGAGTCGGCGTGATGACGTTTAGTAGTGTCATTTAGCCACTTTTTAGCAACCGCCTTTTTTAAGACATACAAAGGCTTCAAAATTCAGTGGTGGCAAATTGGTATATATATTGATGTATATTATGTCTTAGAACAAAACGTTAAAATCTTTTAAGCCTGTGTTAACCGCAGACCTTATTTCAGGCCTCTAACTAAAAACCCATTAAAAAAAAAAACATTGATTACCAGACGAGGGAACAGGAAGTGATAAAATGATAACTAATTTCCGGGTTTTAGGACTCATTCCTGTAGCACTCTGTTCTCGCAGAGTTTGCGAGAAGAAAAATATCAACTGAATCTCTGTTTATTCAACACAGACATTAAATATTTGTGCTAAGCTAAACAAATTTCATCATCACATGTTTAGCCTAGTTTAGCACCAAGATTAGAGTCAGTCATCGAAAAACGAGTAAGCGACTCCAAAAGTTTCTTTACATGTTGCATCTTAGTAGCTAACAATCTACCCTCCATTGCATCCACATTAGTTCAGAGTTGTGAAAGTCTATGAAGCCAACAACTTCACCATGAGACAGGACTTTGTTCTTTGTGCTAAGCTAAGCTAAACATCAGACGTCAAAGAAGCTACATGTGTACAAAGGAGATGAAACTGAGACCAGTTATTCCTCAAGCTCAAGGAGTGTGTGTTTAAAGAAACACTATTTCTGTTTTTTCCAGGTATCTGCACATTATATAGAATATCAATATATTGCCTGTGACTTGAAGTCTGAAGACTGAAGTCTGTATAGCTACTAGTAATTTAGCAAAGTTTGGATGGACAAAATGGTCCTGAAATGAACAGACAGAAATGGGTGACAGTTTTCTTTGTTCACTTTATTTTCTTTTATTAGGCTACTAAAATATAACTGTAAATAGAATGATTTCTAATGTCATCTGTTGTGTTTTCAAACTTAATTTAAACATATATTGCATATTATATAAATATTGAATGAAATGAATGAGATGCAGTAACACAACCATTTTACATTAATGACAAAATGAATAGTCATTGTTTTTGCATTATTTATAAAGGAAATTGTATCTTACCTGCAAAAATAAATGTATAAATATTATACAATGAAGAATGGAACAGACAATCTGGTGATTATTGATACACATTTAGGTATAAAACAGATAAAAACAGTAGTTGAATTTAGCAACTGAATTTAGCAACTAAATAGCAAGTTGACACTTGCTATTTAGTTGTTTTATTTTACATGAAATCCAGTTCCAACATTGACCAGCAGGGGGTGATAGCAGCAAAGCAAATAGATCACAGACAGTGACTCAAATTCACACCTTCTTCCACAATCTTGCTTCCCATCATGCCCATGAGTGGGCTGCACTCCTCCATTTCTCCCTGCGGATGGAGGCTCCTACCTGGGCTGCAGCCGGAGGGAGAGCGCCCTCCTGGCCTGCGTGGACTGCCTCTGCTTGGCCAGGAACGACTGAGCCGGGCCTGAAGCTCTGGAGTCCTTACACAGACTGTGCTGCCACAGAGCTGAGGACTGCAAGAGGCAAAAACAACTGTCAGCTGTTAGTGGAAACACTATGGTACTATAATTCAGGCATGTTAACCACATCGGACTGACACCTGCCATCATTAATAATAATAATAAATAAAGAGTACTACCACTACTACTATACCAGCATAAATAACCGTTTAGATAGTGTCTAACACAGGGGTCTGCAACCTGCGGCTCTTTAGCCCCTCTCCAGAGGCTCCTTGTGGATTTTTAAAAATGGAAATGAAAAACTGTTTTCTGTTTACATTTTCATTTTTATTTATCATAGTTGTAGGTCTATGGTACGACGGTACGACACAGAATTTGGGTCACAAAAATAATTCTGAGATTTTGAGAGTAAAGTCAGAAGTTTACAAGAATAAAAAGTTGTTATGACTTTATTCTCATAATAATACATTATAAAGTAGTAATTTTACGTGTTATTCTCTTTTTTCTCGTAAAGTTATGACTTTATTCTCTTAATAATATGACATTGTTTCTCGTTAAGTTATGACTGTATTCTGGAAATCTCTGATTTTTTTCCCCTCAATGTGGCCCTAATACTCCGTAGTACATTTGCACTTGGGCCCTCACTGCATTAGACTTATATACTATATACTATAAACTGTGTTACCTTCATCACAATGATCAAATGTTTTGCGGCTCCAGACAGATTTTTGTTTTTGCCTAAAATGGCTCTTTTGATAGTAAAGGTTGCTGACCCCTGGTCTAACACCTGCCTTAGAGCCATATCAACTATATGAGTAAACAAAAAACTGTTTTAAACACCTAAGAAAACGTACATGGGTAAAATAAGACCAGGGCTCAATCCTTGCAGGTGGCTTGCTTGTGGGAAGCCAGTGAGGGATGCGATATTATGAATTCTACTATAGCGAAGGCATGGCCGGCCGAACTCTGCCTCTGATTGGCTTACCATCATATTCTTATACCCTAACCCGAACCAATCTCACCCCTCATGCCTAAACCTTACCCATCCAGCCAACGAAGGCGGTGTGGACTAGCCAATCAGAGGCAGAGTAGGGCTGGTCAAGCCTTCCCTGTAGAAGGATTCGTAATTTAGCGTGAGTGAAAGAGTGAACCTTTATATTGTTGGTTAAAAGAAGATACTTTGTGTATCAGAGAAGGCTGACAACATCCTCCCTATGGCCAAAAGTGGACTTACAGGGGAACTGGCCATAACGTACCAAACTGGGGAGGAGAAAAAGGCCTGCAAAATGGCAACAAAAACATATAAATATATATTGTCTCATCTATGCAACCATTTGTGGACTGCAGAGTTTGATTCTGTTTGATTCACCGTGATTTAGCGTGTGCATTTCATTGAACCATACGATTGATAACGATACGATTGATAACGATACGATTGAAATTGATTGAAAGTCTTAAGGAATACAGCTATATGGACTTTCTTTCCTCATGTACTCACCATGCTTTGCCAGGCTGTCAGGATCAGTTTCTCCTCTTGCTCCTGTCTGGACCTCGTATCATCACCCTGAGTGTCCTGTAGCAGTCACATTTCAAAAGTAATTTTACCAAATCACTTTAACACAATGTAACGAAAAAGCCCAACACAACAAAAAAAGTAGTTCAGATAAGTTACAGAGTCTGAACAGACGCTAACTCACCTCTGGGGCAGCTGTTGTCATGGTATCAAACGGTCTGGCCTCCTCGTTGCTGGTCATTATTCGAGATGCGCACCGACAAATCAGACCCGGATACAAGCAAAGAAATGTTTGCGTGACTGACCGACTTGTACACCAACGGCCCCCTGACCTGCCCCGTCTGTCTGTAGCTCAGTGCTGCTCTTGGCTGTATTTTGCAGCGGAGGCCCTGGTTTTGTTGTGTGGCAGACAGAACAATATGGAGAGGTGCTGCAGGCTTAAATGCTCTGGCTCCTCGCCACAGTCAAAGATGCCATCCTGCTGACTCGGGCACATTTGCTGTCGGACAGTCATTCACCGGGCTAGGGATTACTAGGTGATCACCATAACACAATGCAATTAGCTTGACAACAGATATGACATATGTTGAAATTTAGACCGTTAAGTTGTCTATCTCAATAAGACAAATCCGAGGAATTACCGGATGTAAACAAGTCGCCATTACTGCGGTGGCATCTCCCTAAAATACGCACACATTTGAATGAGAGCTGTCCTAAGAAGTGTACAATTTTCTACTTTTACCTTTATTTTCTATGTAATGTTATTGTTTGACAACGATGTCTTGTATTTCGGGAAGAACCTGAACAGTTCTTAGCTGCCTGACGTCAGCCTAACATGGTGAAACAAGTAACGTCAGCTTGCTAAAGTTAACATATTCTTATATTAGTATTATATCAGCATAGGCATAACACGGTTAGCAGACAGTAGAGTCACTACGACTTGCCCCCGCAGTAATGGTGGCGCCGCTAGTTCGTGGAACACACAAAGCGGTCGCTGGATTTGTTTATAGAAATGCATTTATGGTGTTAATACGACAATACGAAGGAATTCTTTTTATTCTCCTGTAATTTGCGTCATATCAAGCTTTGTTGTTTTCCACAAAGATGCACAAAGTCAGTGTGCATGTTTGTCTGTCTGTTTAACTGAGTCATTACTAGTTTCAGTGACCCAGAAATGCTGTAGTTCCCCTGATTATCACTTGACCAGCTTCAAAGGCCAGCAGTACCAGCATATCAGGCACAATCAAGCATCAGAGGAAATGTCTGGTCACTGTTCTACCGGTGATCTCTATTTCCTGTCTCCCAAAGTCAGTTTTTACAAAGGTCACACCATTCCAGTCTTTGTGCTGGCTGCAGGGGAAATGTGGTTGATGGTTTTGCCATTAAGTGTGAAAACACAAGTGCGGGGGAGGATTCCAAAGAAGTGTGTTTGTGTGTGTGTTTCTCTGGAACCAGGAGCAGATAGGGCTTACTGAAACTGTTTATGTTTAAGACTGAAATATACTCTGCAGCTCCTTGAGAACCGTCTGCACATTTCACTTGTCAAACCGTTTGTGTGCATTTGCCGCTGCGTAGCCTACTCTCAGTTTGTGGGATTCTGTGGAAAGGAAATGTGCCCCTGAAACGGAAAAAAGGTTGAAACCGCATAAAGAAAAATGTGGGAAGAAAAGAAACTTTCACACACAAGTTTCTTGGAATCTGCCCCATCTGAGATCTGCGGATGTTATGAAAGAGACGTATATCACAAGGCCACAAGAGACACACAAAGCGCAGCAGATTCCTGTTAGCTATAGCAGTGCCTGAACAACTGTCTGTTGTGAAAGCTTCCTCCTACTGCTATAGTTTCTGAGCTGCTGTCTGCAGTTTCCTAAAGATTTCTGCTTCATCACAATCAGTTTCCTCGCATCAGCTCATCACATGAAACAATCTTCTTGAAGCTTTACACTAGGCAGCTCATACACCCTACTACAACTAAAGGACAATTATGATTTATCACACCTTAAAGGGCCGGCTTAAGGCATAGAGCCATATAGGCGGTCACCTATGACGCCACCTTCTGGGGGGTGCTGGTCGCTTTCTAAAAAAAAAGAAGAAAAATGCTGGTGGCCACCCCCCCTCATTTTCTCCAATGAGGTGACAAATGAACAATAAATAAATAAAGAAAGAAAGAAAAACACTTTTCACCCTCGTAACTCTCTTTCTGACACTTTTTCTTCATACCGGCCGCACTTATTTGTTAACAAAAGTGTAAATTGTATAGTGAAACTGACTAAACACTTTTAAGCCAACAATATCATGGACCAATTGTTTATTTATATTATAATAAATACATTATTTAAGATTTTTTTGTCTTAAAACCATTGTGATATCTGATGTGATGTGTGTTGTGGTTTACGCTATGGTTAGGGTTCGTTTTTTTTTTTTTTTACCTTAATTCTTTATCAGTTATGATACCATTGTACTCACAAAAGTAACTGCTGAGATCTGGGAACATGGCGACCTCACTATAAAAAAGTCCAACGATGAAAGAAACACAAGCAGTCAGACAATCAGACAGGCTGTTAACGCCCCAGCAGTTAGTATTTTGAGGTAAAACTGACAGTGAGCACACCTGAAATGTCAGTAATAACCTTTCATTTCACAGTAAAACTGCGTGCGTATAAATCTTCTGTAAGTAGGTCAAAGTTGGACCAGGAAGTTGGACTTTAAACTGTGGTAGATTACTACAGACTGAATCCGTTCAGGGGGAAATTTGGGCGTTACAGTTGTCTTACGTATAAACATTAAGAAATGTAAGAAAATAGAAATAAAGCAGCATGTAACATGTAAATTATGTACATAATGATACAATATTGTACATAATGATACAATATATACACAATTATATGTAAAGAAATAAAGTAATACATTTAAAAATAAGAAATGAGAATATAAGAAATATGAAATATGTGCAAATATTTGCATTAAGACGTGCAATATATAGAATATAACCACAGTGCAAAAAAGTAAATACAAAGTGCTTATAAGTAAATACAAAGTGCTGTGAAGTGGGATCTATTAAGTGCGTTAAACATAAATGCCACATTATCGTCTGATCATCTGACTCTCCGTCAGATCGTCAGCGGTGACTTTTTAATGATTTCACTGAAATCTCAACTTGTGATTACATTGTGATTACATTGTTATTATATCGGAAACAAAAACTATGGACATGCAACCAAGTTGTTTGAAGGCGGAATTTCCCTTTAAAAAGTGACATTTTATGACATTTGACGTCAAGACAATACTGATCGATGATAAGGAATACAGAGCAGAGCTGCATTTAAAGACAGTTTGAAAAATATGTCAGAAAATATGGCTGTGAGGGTTTCTGGACAATATTTGTCATTGTTTTGTGTTGTTTATTGATTTCCAATAATAAATATATACGTACATTCGCATAAAGCAAGCATACCCCCATGTTGATAAGAGTATTAAATACTTGACAAATTCAATATTTTAATCGATTGACAGCCCTAAAAAATACAAATAGAAAAATGTACATCTCTGTAAAATACAATAACAAAACATAGCTGTTGTTATTTTTTGGGAAAGAAACATCTCCTGAAGAAAACACCTACACCCGTGAAAAAGATAAACTCACACACACAGTTATGCCACTACATACATACATGTACATACACTCACCCATAAACACAGTCTTATTAATATGACCACAACAACATCTATTTAGATTTGTTTGTTGAGTGAAATACACCGCACTGTTTACAACCTAAACACGAGGCAATAACGGGATCCAACATACTCTTTCAAGTGAGTAAACACACATGTGACTCCACTCAGTGTTTATTGTACCAAATTCTAACCCTGTACTTTCACATTTGTTTTTGTCTGGCGTGTGTCTGTATGTGTGTTTCGGGCACTCCCTGTCTTACACACCCTGCTTCATGAAGAAGGACTCTATGTGCATAAGGACCTGTCTGTCTGGTTCTCCGTGTGTGTTTGTGTGTGTGTGTGTGTGTGTGTGTATCTGTCCTGTCTGTTACAAGCTGGTTCTCTCTCTCCGTCACACACACACACACACACACACATACAGTATCTTTTTGGCAGTCAGCTGTACTGACTTTGTTTAAACAAGACCACTTTATCAGTATTGTCTGATCCAGAATGAATCAACTGTTTGTTAATGGTCTGTCTGACAGTGTAATGTTATCAAGATGGATGGCAATAAAGAAAGGCTTGTTTGTGAGGGCTGGTTAAGTGTGTGTGCGTGTGTGTGTGTGTGTGTGTGTGTGTCTAAAATGATCATAAATGTGTGTTTCAAGCACCCAGTATAATTCCAATGTCTTCTTTCATCTTTATCTAAAGGAAGTTCACCATTCTCTGAAATACTCTTAGTGTTTGATGAGAGGATTGATACCACTTTCATGTTTGTATGATAAATAGAGTGCTGCAGAGATGACGTATTTGTGTAGGCCAACCAGGAAGTTAGCATCTCCCTGGTTCCCTCAACAAAAACCCAATGGGATTTTCCCATTGGGTTTTGGATTATTGCAGAAAATAAGCTCTGTGGCAAACACATGATGCTTTCACTTTTTGTTCAGCAAGATAATCTCCACAAATGAACACCACTTCTATGATTTTTGAAGTGAGAATGCAATCTTTAGAAGTAAAAAGCTAACGTTAGGCTATAAACAAACTACACCACGGTCGCATGAGCGCGAGTATACACAACGAGACTGTAAAGGAGGACGAGTCGGCGTGATGACGTTTAGTATTTTCATTTAGCCACTTGTTAGCAACCGCCTTTTTTAAGACACATAAAGACTTCAATTTCACGAGCAGGATATTTCCTGACGTTAAAAAGCTTGTGTTAACCACAGACCTTATTTCAGGCACCTAAATATAAACCCATTAAAAAAAAACATTGATTTCCAGATGAGAGAACCGGAAGTGCTAAAATGCTAACTCATTTCCTGGTTTTAGGACTCATTCCTGTAGCTCTCTATATGAAGCTACCACAAACAGCTGGTTAGCTTAGTTTAGTATGAAGGCTGGAAACGGGGGAAACAGCTAGCCTGGCTCTGTCTAAAGAAAAAATAATCTGCTAACCAGCACCTTCACACTTTACATTATATCTGGTTTGTTTACTCCTTAAAAAATGAAAGCTGGGGTGTTGAGAGTCAGGCTTTTTCCTGGCAGTAACTCCCTAGTCTTGTGCTGCCTTCAGTGGGGTCATGTTGACCGTGTTCATGAGAAGAGGCCATTTGAATGCCCTCCTCTTGTGGTATTATCG